>NW_009198556.1:0-7312 GCF_000690835.1 Fulmarus glacialis | reverse complement strand
AAGAGCGGCAGGATGATTTAACTGAATAGAAGGTTGAGTGAGAAATAAACACCACTGCTAGGTTTTAGAGAACAGGATTTTGGTGTACTTACGTTCTTTGTCCTTCTCAACAAGAGAAGTGGGTGGTGCAATGGCAGCTCCTCCCATACCTATGAGTAAAATGGAAAACAACACATTTGTATAATTAGGTTCTGTTGCTTGGAATAGCTTCACTGAATCTTAACACAGCTGCTGGCTCCTTACCAGCCAATTCTTAACAGACATCACTATCAACAGAAAAGTAGCAAGAGAGCAGTCTAAGAAGTTTCAATAGTGGTAAACTAGAAATGAATGAAAGGCACATCAAGGGAGACATCATCAAACTGCAGTGATGTACTACATATGGTGTCTATCATAAACATGTTTCACAGGAATTCAAAATTAAAGACTGCGGTGAAACAAATCTTCAGTTCTAAAACTACTCAATTAAGCCAAATGAAAAAGACAGTCTGTTCAGGATTAACTACACTTTCGCAAGAGTAAAGTACAAAGCCCCTTCCATATTTTAATAAGCAATATTCTAATGTAGTCTCAAACTTCCAAGCCAGAGCAAATATTTTAAGTGTCCTATCAGGAATTTTCTTTTCTAAAATAAAAACAGATCTGAATTATTTACTGTAACTTAGTTGCTGAAAGAGAATAAAGTTTAATTTTGTTTATGCAAAGACATATCTCATCACTCAGATCCACATTTTGCTAACTAGTTCTAAAGGCATTCAAATAACAAATGCAGGATTGGTAAGCTTTTATAGTGAAAACTCAACAGTGATTCTCATAGCCCGATTTTACCTCGTGCCTCACCCCTTTCCTGGAACCTACACCACGCAGAAACTTAAAACAGGTATCTACAAACCAATGTAAAAAGAGGTCTTTCCGCAAATAATTTAGCTGCCATCTCCCTCCACGAAAAGAAGTTTTCTGCATTACAACAGTTATGATGTAATAAAATGCTAGGTTTATTCTAAAGGCTCAGCAGTAACAGCATAGTTCTCAGCTGAGAATAGAGAAATACAGAATCCATAAAACAGGATTGTGAATTCCCCATCCCTCCCTTTTTCTTCTCTTTCCCCATCAAAAAAAAAAAAACAACAACCCAGCTCCCTTACTTCTTTTTCGTCTCTCTCTTTCATAATCTTCATCTTCGTCAGAATCTGGATCTGGTCTTCTTGAAAAGCCACTGGCTTCATGTCTGTCTTTACGTCTTCTAGGAGACACAGTAAGTTAGGATAAGAAACCATCAAAGTTAACTCTTTGCTTTAATCTGTGATAGCACCATTGTGGTGTGAATTATACTGCTACACTCTTATTGGCATTTTTTAATGTTTTCCATGAAGGTGTAAGTAAACACTTACATTTCTTTGCTTTTATCCTCATGGAGTATTTTTTGTAAAATATAAGATGATCCAAAGAAAGATCATTTTCCACTTGCAAGTCATCCAAGGAGAATGTATGGAAATGAGGAAGCATCTGAATAAATCTAGTCCCGACTGACTACAGTGACTGAATGACTACAATGGAAGAGGTGTTGGATGGAATCGACAGGAAGGTAACAGAGACATTAATCAATCACCCTGCTTTGAACAGAATCCCTTTTAAATTCACCATCACAGGCTATATAGAGTAATATCATTTACTCAGTCAATTAAAAAAAAAAATCATCACGCTTAAATAATCAGATTATTGAGAAGCTAGCTTGGCAACTAAAATAAGATTCAGGCAAGTCTATTAAAACTTTTAACATTTAGCTGAGGAATGCTTCAAGAATTGTTTGCACTTAAACTGTTATTTACTGTGATCACGAAATCACTCATTTTAATACTTTAGAAAAAGGACAAGTATTTTCCCCCAAAAGCACAGCTTGGGGCATAACTCAGATCTCATTCCCAGCACAGCCAGCAAAAGTGTGCTACAAGATGCTAAAAACAGCACTACTATGGAACCAGACAAAATTTCCGAATCTCTACACTGTGAATTTAAAACAAATGTACACCCTGTTCAAACAGCCGGGTTATCACAAAGCATACATCTGATCCAGGTTTGGCTGAGATTGTTTCCCCAAATTTACATCAGAATGTATTATGTATTTTTCATTTCCTCTCTCTAATGTTACATATAAAGACCACCCTCTTGGCCCACATATAACAAGTACAAGCGTGACTAAATAGCAATCACCGCTGAAGCTGTGGAATGACAGCCCCGATTTCTGAGATCTTGCATGCTAGTATGACAGAGCCTCAGGCATTCCTCCTCCAGAACAACGAAGATATAACCGAGAGAAGACAGAGAAGTCCAAATGACTAGAGATATTAATTCCCACAATCTAAACAGGGCAACAGAATATCCCTCTTGTAATTCCATAGACGTTAATGATTCATATCATGATGAAGCTGGCTTATTAATTTCACTTAAAATAAGCAAATATAATTCTTACCGCCTGGCTGGCAGATGTTTTACCACCTATTTCAATAGGACACTGAATCTGCATTCAACTTCTTTAATATGATTAGAGAGATTTCTTATTCCAGGGAAAGGGCATTAAGGTAATTAAAAATAAGTAGTATCTTCTTTTGTCCAGAGACAAAAGAATAATAAATACACAACTAACTTACTTAAACTGAATGCAAAATATTAAAAAAGAAAATGCAACTATGCTTCTCAAAGGCTGTGCTAGCTACATCTTTAAAACTGAAACGCATTCATGTATCTGTTTGGAGTATTTAAAAGCAGAAAGGATGGTTTATCATTGAGGATGGTTTATCGCTGAGTGTTGAAAGGTATTTCTGTAGTCCAGTTATACTGACAACAAATACTCTAAAATACCTGCAAGATCAAAGTCTGATAATGATGCATGAAGTACCCAAATACTGCTGCTACTATCAAAATAAGTAAATGTAGAAAAACTTGACACATGTCTTTCAGCCAAAGAGGCTGTAAACATGACAAATCCTATAATTTTTGCACTGTTAGGTGATTTTAGCAAGAGCATTAAAACATATTAATTAAAACACTGCGCTTGTTTCTATAAACATACAGTATTCTTCACAAAACCTTTAAGAATTTCCCTGAAACCGTTTAGAGGGATAGAACTAAACAAATCGATGTGTTTATTCTTTATATAACTGTCAGTATGTCATGAGTTTAAACAAAAGCCTTACTTTTCTCTTTCTTCAATCTCCTTTTGCCTCTCCAGCTCACGTTGCCTCTGTCGTTCCTCTCTTTGACGTTTTACCACTTTTTCATAGTCATTTGGGAACATGGGATCATACTCATCTGCCAAAGGAATCAACACATCTCCTGCAGAAAAACCACTAGGTACGGGATCCTTAAAAAAGAAAAAGGAATTTTTTTCAGCTGAAATCTGCAAACAACATCAAATGGGAAACCAAGAATTTAACACTTCCTTCTCACTCCCAACAACACAAAACTCAATCCCTGACTTCTATAATGGCAGGTAATATCCTAATCCCACTGGTACTAGAAGAAATCTTTGCTTTACTTAAAAACTAACATTTCACCCAGTCTCTCACTATCTCAGGTTTTTCCACGAAGAAAGAATTACCCCCACCCACTCCCCCTGCCAAACACAAAGCAGCAGCAAATCAACGTGGACAAGAATTTTTCAAAAACCATTCATTCATTATTGGAAGTATTATGGTATCTTGCTGTTGCAACCATCTGCAAGGGGTCCTCCCACACACTCTCATCAGTCTTTTTCATCATCTGCTATTAATGTAATACTGACAGAGGTGCACATACTGTTCTTCTCTCATCTGAAACAACTATTTCAGAACCATCACCTTTGAAAAAGTTTCAAGGAGAAAGTTTCTTTTGATTTCTTACCACAAGAAATCCATTTTAAAAGGTTAGGTGGCTTTTCTTTTATTTTTAAGTTGATTGTTATACAGGTCCAGTTCCAACACTGGTGCAGTTACAATTACATTCATTTTTTATTTACCTGACCAAATTACTGTGTTGCAAAGTACTTTGAAGCTGGCCAGAAGAAATACGCTAGGAACACTGTTTTATTTTTACTGCATATTAACCTCAGTAATTCCATGTTTTATCACATGGAAGTCTGTATAAAGTTGAAACATTCATTTATTAAAGATGCTCTGAGCAGAGGAAATAAATTTCAGAAAATGATCACTTCTTTGACCGCTAGGAAAGACAATGAAAAAATAAAAATACAGACTGCAGTGAAAGAATTCCAATTCCAAAACATTTGTTAACAGCTGGATGTTTTAGCTGTCTTGGTCTTACCTTTAACCCAGCTGCTACATGAGGTGGTGTGTCCACAATCTGTCTCTCATCAGAAGAGCTACCTCGTTTCAGGTCAATTACTGGAGCAAGGACTGTTGTTTGTTTTGTTCTCTGACTCTAAAAAAATCACCAAAACACAAAAAGATAACAAAACAGTTTTCTAAAAAGCAGCTTTCTTTATATACTTGCAGCTGGTATCTCCATTTTTTTTTTTAAAAAAGGATGAAAACCACTGTCTCAAATTCTTCACTGTGCAAAGCTCAATATATAATTTCTCTTCAGTTTACCAACCTACAGTAATTCTCAACATTTCTAATGAACCTTGATGTGGGTAACTTAGTTTACACCATATTTTAGCAGTGGCAAGGGCCACGCCGTTCTGAGACAGATGCTTGCCAACTACGGTTAAAGAGCTGCCACACAAATACAGATCTGATGCAGAATTTCAAAGAACGCTTCAGTGAAACCAGTGCATACTTTCCTCTTTTTAAGCGAGTGAGGTCAGACTTCGCTTGTGCATGCACTAGAACATACGGTGTTGGTGAATGGTCCTAGGTTCGGGCTAGGACCAGAAAAACACATTAAAAATTCAGATAATCTCTTCAGATGAGTTTGAACCAAGTGGGGTTTTTTTAAGAAGGGGCTCAGACTTCTTCCGAAAATGTACTTTTCTTCATATTTCATCTTCTGATAAAATGTATTAATCTATTCTGAACTCTGAATTTTCTAATCCTAATCTATTCTTCTATTAGTCTGTGCATACACTGCGTATCAGTTACGTAGACAAAGACTATATCTAATATAGCAACCATTTAGATTTCATTCACACAGGTTGTTCCAATTATCAACCAAATCCTGCTCTCAATTTTAGCAGCATAAATCAGGAGTAATTCCAGCGAAAAAAATACTGTGCCTACTTAAGTATTCGGTATCTATGCTACTACTTCTTTTTTAATTAAGTAATCTCACTCTAGAACCTACACACCACAAAGAACACACATGTCCTGCCTGAACCAGAATATCAACACTGCTTAAAGAAAAAGGGTGAAATACTGTAGCAATAAAAAGAGAAAATGGCTCTGTCACAGTTTAAACTCAAGGAATTAGCTTGCACTCCTCCTCTCTTTCATGTACACTGGAAATATTTTCTGCAAGAATCTCTAATGCACAACGATTTGCACTTTAGGACCGAAAGCTTTTTAAATAGCAAGCATAAAAATGCATAAAATGACGCAAACATGTAAATAACTGATGCAAAATGGCAAGAATGACCAACAGCCGGTACTGCCAACTATCAATCACAGTGTGACCCTTACTTACTCAAAAAAAAAAAGAATAGCTTAATCTCATTATGTTTGAAGTTAGATTTGAACATCAGCTTTTGGCTCTGCTAGTTAAAAGATCTGAGGCTTGCAGCACACACATCAGTTCTTCATTCAATTTTAATTTTGCAAGACTCCCCCTAACAGACAAAAAGCATGCATCTTGCCTTTTCCCCCCTCAGTTTTGCTAGGCTCCTTGCTACAAACTTACAGACAAATCCTAGCAAAATTACCCCAAATCTGTATTCTAAGGTCACAACCTTTCCTCAGTGCTCCGAACACAAAAGAAGTTTGAATAATAGAAAGAAAAAATACAAAGGGACTATACCTTTGCTTGTGTGAGAGCTGCTTTCTTCACCTGCAACTGAGACTGCAGTAGTTTGAAATTTTTGGACCAGCCTTCTGTTTTAGAATCGCTGGTCTCAACTCCCAAGTCATCGTAAAGTGACATTTTCTCTTCAATTTAAAACTAAAAGACAAAAGAAAAAATCCAGATGACATAACAAACCTATGTCCAGGGCTTATTTGCTACTAGTTTGCCTATGTTTGTACACCATATTTTTATATATCTTTTTTTCAAAGCCAGAGAAAATTCAAAGTAATAACATTTTTCTGGTTAGTGGCAGATACACGACTACAGTAAGGCTGTTTAAAAGTAACTGTTTGAAAGGTAATGAATATTGTCCAAACATTAACAGCTGTTGGAAATTACCTAAAATTATGTTTGTAGCATTAGATACCAATCATTTCAGGCTTTGAAGAAGTTACGCTGTAGCCCACACTGGTATTTTGAGGTTCACAAAGAAATTCAACATTAAGTATCAAAAAACCCTCAAGACTTCAAAATCAAACACAAAGGAATTATTGTCTCTGCCGGCCTTAAAAACTATCCGCAGAAATGTATCAACACTCCAATCATCTTCTTAAATTTCAGCACTTTTTGCATCACTGTAAAGGAATATCTTTCTTATACTTAATAATACTCTGGCAAGTATATTTAGTAACTATTTCCACAACATTTAAAGGCCTCTCAAATACATAGTGGATTACACTATCTCCACCCAAAAACTTTAACTTCTTAATTTACTGCAGGATCAAACATAACTGATCAATGGTCTGCAGTGAAAGCTTACAGATTCATCAGCAAGATCTTGATCCCACAGATTTGACAGATACTTATATTTGAGGGAACCTGCCCACCATGTAGGAGGTGACTGTTACTACAGATATAACTTATATGCATTTAAACCTGCGCAAAAAGTCTCAGATGCAGCAGACAGCAACTATATTACAACTGCAAAAGGTGGCAAGCTCAGCAAAAATTTAAAAAAAAACTCAACAATTTAATCCTGCAGTGGAATATGAACAACCAGGGATGAGCAGAACAAAGTTCACTGCAAGAAAATGGAGATTCATTGGAGATCATTACACATACGGGTACAGGGAATGAAACACATAGGGGCACATTATAATGCATACGGGAACAGGATGAGGACAAGGCACTACAACAATCCCCACCTGCCACAGGGGAGTAAAGTTTACGCAGTAGGAGTGCAGCTATTCTGGGGTAGATATGATGCACTTGGGGTACATTATCCTACGCCTATGGATATAGGGAGGGTGCTGCCATGGCGGGAAAGGGACTTTCTGCCTCAGCGCCTGGAGGGGAGGGGGTGCACCACGGCCGGGGA
>NW_009198555.1:0-420 GCF_000690835.1 Fulmarus glacialis | reverse complement strand
TGGGGAAATTTTATGTACAGCCGTGAATATAGCAGAACTCTGGTATCAATCTGCTTCCAGTTGAAATAAATATTCACAGAGTCCTTAGCTTTTGTGTGCAGCTCTTGAATTGTGGTGAAAGGCATGCAGTAACACCTACTCCATTATTACATATATTAGAGCTTTTAATAATAATAGGTGCTGAAATAGTGTGTTTCATTGACAGGTCTCCATTTACAAAAGAACTGGATCTCTGCAGCTGGGACTTCAGCCACAGTACCCCTATACCTCAGCCTTGTGAAGCTGACTTGGCTGTAGTTGTCAAGTCCATAGGTTGTGGAGAAGCTGAATCTTCACAGCCCAGACGACAGCCAGCAATTAAAATCCGAGTGTTCATTCCTTTGAAAATTTCAAACCAACCTAATGGCACAGCAATTGAAT
>NW_009198554.1:0-12709 GCF_000690835.1 Fulmarus glacialis | reverse complement strand
GTTGTTAATATATTTGTAAAAACATTTTTGTTATTTCTTATGACAGTGGACAGATTGAGTTCTAGCTGGGTTTTTGCCTTTCTAATTCAATGTACCTAACATGGTACTTTGGGCAAAACAGAGACAGGGATCTGCCTTGTCATCTGTTTACAGATGTTAGACCAAGGATCTAGATGTAAGAATTAGAAGCTTAAAATGGCAAGGAAGATTCTGAAAAAAAATGGATACAGATGCCTATCATCTAGGCGGGGTATGAAAAGAAGGTGGTTGTAGAAGAAACAGACTTCCCGAGGACTTTTTGTCTAATATAAGGGGAGGACAATGTAATTTTATGTTGTCATAGTTCTGTCATTCCAAACTGAATTTTGTGACCTGATCCTAAAGCTAAAATTATGAGGTTGATCTGAGTGGTCTACTCATCCAATACGTTTTGTCTGTCTTAGCTTCCTGCTCTCTAATTTTTGCTGACCGTTACCACGACAAATATAAAAATTGGCAAAGCTGGAAAGTGTCTATTAACTTAATTTATGTGGTACTGTAAAAATTTCTTATAGATGCCTAGTTTGCCACCTTCACAGAAAAGCTATTGGCAAGAGGAATTGCATTTTTTTATATTGTGTGAAAAACGTTCCCCTCTCTAAGTATTGGAGAGCTTAATAGTGTAAGTGTTGCCAAATGCTACTGGAGAAGGAAGTAGAGCAAATATAATTTTCCACAAGGGTAATGAGACCTGATTAACAAAGTTGCAAAGCTGCCTCTAGCAAGCCAAAAGGAAAAAATCTAGAGAAATTGATTTAGTGCTGGTGTTCCTACCTGCTGTTGACTGGATTAGACTTGATCATTGACTTCTGTGCCATAATTTAATTATAGAAGTTCATTCTTTCTGGATAGCACCATCCTTGGAGCAATATACTAATACATCATCGGCTGTTGATGATCACTAATGATGAATCAAACTAATATATCATTAGCTCTGTCACACAGGTGGCTTTGCAGATTAATTTTGTCAGAGCAACAACCTGTGATGATGATGCAGTACTCAAAGGATAATTTTGGTAAGAATGTGTCTTACATCATTTTATATCCAAATGTTATTTAATTTATCTAAAGCTTAATTAGTATACCTTCAAATAATATAACTGACTGACCAAGTAAGTGTGTTCCTGGAAAATTTGGACAAACATGTAATACATTGGGGCTGGACTATATAATTAAGATGAAAAATGGTCTCAAACCACAGAGAAGCTATAACTATTAAAGTAGTGAAATGCAAGGTTTCTTACAAGTATTGCATCACTGAAGAAAAAGTGTTAGAACTATGCAAAAATAGCGCAAAAGTATTAAATCAAACTTGACTTTCATTAACTGAAAATACAAAAGAAGACAAAACCCTGTAATACATATAAAAAATTGCAATAAAATACAATATTTACCATTAAAATTTCCTTTAAATTTTGTAACTTAAATAGCTATGATTGCTTGAGGAAATTTCAGAAAAGTGGAGAAAACTACTTGCTTTTTAAAAACTTTTCCTCATGCTTTCTATATATCTTGTGGAAGAATGAAATTTTAAATTTTGGAGCAACTTATTATTTTATGGGTTCATTTTCTATTAGCTTCTTTTTCCATGCATCCATCATTTGATCTTCATCAAGAGGGTACCATTAACTTTCATCTCCCCAATAAAAATACATCTTTTCCACACAGGTGTTAGTTTTTCTGGACTCCATTGTCACGATACAAAGCATTCATGGTACCTCCACATTGTAAGTGTTGTGTGCAGTTCTGGTCATCCTCTCTTCAAAGAGAAAACTAGAAAAAGGATGGCAAAAGAAGGTCAGCTTTATGATAACTTCTGTATGGGGAGAAACTTAAGAGGCTGGGGTTTGGAACACAGTATTTATAAAGAAATAGACATCTAGAAAGGAAGGAATGTTTGAAAAGCTGCACCAGAAATAAAATTATCTACTATTTTTCCCCAAAGAAGAAGAGAAGACATGCAATAAAATTCTCAAGCATTATGCTTAAAAAAAAGAGAAAGAAGTATACTTTTCCTTACAACACAGTTGAGTCATGGAACTGAACACCACAGAATGCTGTAGAGACCCAAAGCATAAATGGTTTCACAAAAGACTTAAACAAATTGAAACCAAATTCAGCTTTTGGCCCAGGAAGTCTCTAAATTTTTTGGAAAAGAAGAAGAATTTGTTGTATTCATACTTAACTTCTGTCCTTAAGTATCTGCTACATTAATGTTGCTCAACAGAGGTTACTGGTCTTTTGATCAGACCTAGTAGTGACATTCTTAAATAGCACAAGATTTCTAGGTGATCAGACTTTGCCTTATACTTGTATGCTTGCTGTAGTGACCATTTACACTGCGTTCATGAACAGCCAAGAACTAAATTCAGTGTTATGTGAGCTATTGAAAATAGAGTGAAGAATTGGCTTTAGACTTAGAAAGTAAGAACATTATATGTGGGTTAATGATTTCTCTGTAACAAAAAGGCCTTTGTGAGGAATTTTTCTTTTAGGTAAAAAGCTATCAGTATTTTTTAAAATTTGTTAAGTATGTGTAAATTTAACAGAGATCAGAGATGATATACAAAATTTTTTCTCTAAAAGTTTCATACAGAAGAAAAAAGTTCTACTACAGTAAAAGAAAATGACTGAAAAAATGACATCATGGGATTCCTTTTCTCATCTTTCAGTGGCTGAAGATGCAACTTAGTCACTTCTCAAGCAAAAAACTGTCTCTTCTGTAACTGCCAGCTCTCATGATCTGACACAGAATGTACTTTTTTCCACAGAGAAGGGTCAGAAAGTCACTAGTACAACCCTATGTTCAGATTACAACCTGAGTGACATGGATTCAGCTATTCTCATTTTTCCAGTGTCTTTCCTGAAGTGTCTGTTTGGTCCTAAAAAAAGTTAAGGTCACTTCCCTCTCCTCTTCCCCCTCCCTTACTAAACTCAGTATCTAGGCTGAGTTACATGAGTTTACATATGAACACATGGAAGAAACAACTCTTTGAAATGAAGGTGTAATTTACAGACACTCTTTTTCAGGGAGAATCAAACCTGAAAAAAAGAAATAGTGCAGAAGGAGCTGCATAGTTAGGGGGCTAAAAATGTAACGGTTTGGTTTTGTTTTTTGTTTTGGTTGTTTTTTTTTTTTTTTTTTTCCAGACAATTTAATGCAGTTATTCTGTTATCTTGTACTACTATATATAAGAATATGTTAGTAGGTGAAATTTTCTGTATGCAAATCGTATTACCTTTTAGTAGTGGGATAGGTAATCATTCTCTGCTATAGTGTTATTCCATTATTGCTTTAAATTCACTAATTCCAATATTAAGGAAGAAGATCATGGCTCTATCTTGAGAGAAGACTTTTATTTCCAAATGTAATACCTGTGAGAGAATGAACTGGGGAACAAAGTACCTATGATAATTAAACATCCAAATTAGTCTTTCTGTAAAAGTCCCAGTCTTTTGGCAAAGTCAGACTTTGAAACAGCTCATATATAGTCCAGAAGTCAGTTAAAAGTCTTAATATATGATAATTGATGTTGATAATGATAATATCTAACAGGAAAAAACTTAAATTGTGATCACTGATAGTAAAAATTTTAAAAATCTGTTTTTTTTAGCATCAGCTGACATATAATTGAAGAAAAATAAATAGAATTCACATCTGATGCATGAAAGTCCTCTGATAAAGAAGCTGTAGCAGCAGGGAAAGAAACACACATCACTGGCCTCATCTCACCTCTATCTCCTGAAGTTTAACCTAATTGTGTCTAATTAGTCTAACCCAAGTATTATGTTTCTTCTGCAATGAATGACAAGTATTCATTCCAGGAAGCCATTACTCCTGCCTTAAGACAAGCAGTATAATGGATTCTTTGAAGACTGAAATATCTGTTAATATGGAAAGAACTAGGCTACTAGTCTAGACAAGTAAACTAGTTTTTTCATGGCTAAAATTAGGTAAAACACATCACACTGCTGGGGTGATAATCTGTTCCACACTGTTGATACCTAACTGTAGGGGTCTAAAAGCAGGTGTCTATATAGGAGCTAAATGCCAAAACCCATGAGATCCTGTCAATATAGGAAATATAACTGAGAAAGAAGACATCTGGCTAAACATAGATGTCTCTTTTTAGAATGAACTGAGTAGCTCTTCAGAATTCCAGTAGGTTCATTGATCAAAGGCTCCCTCTCAAGCCCCAAAATGGGTGCTTAGAGCTCTGGGTTACCTGTATAGACATCTATTTTAAGCTGTCTGCAATCTGAGTTAAATCTTACTCAGGGGGCTGATTCAGTTCCTGAAATGCAAGCATCTACTGCCATTGGAGACATCACAAGATGTCCAAGCCATCCACACCAGTCTATCATATACAGAGCAGGACCTAACAGAGGTCCTTGCCCTTCTGGAGCAACAGCTGGATGTTACATGAGAATGGCAGATCATTTAATCTCAAAAGAAACAGTACAAATGATGAGAAATGACAATGAGAAAGATGACACTGTTATCACCTTTTTCTGATTTTTCAATGTGAGATATCTTAGAGACACAAGACCTGTTTTCAAGAAGTCTAACTAAAGCATGCTAACTTTGACTGTAAAGTAAACTGCAGACTGACATATGAAAAATGTGAAACCAAACAATTTTAATCATGTATTTACCTCCCCCTTATTCAAATACATCTCTCTCTCCTGCTGACTCTGTGCATTCTGAGTGAAAAATATAAATACAAAATGAACGCATGAAAATGAAATTCAATTCTTGCTGGAGATTTCATAATCTAAAAAAGTAGAAAATTCTGATATTAAATTAAGCCTTGCTGAGTCTTGAGAACACCTTTCCAAAAATTTTCAACTGGAATGCATTGGTATGATTATAGGTCAGGAAAAGTCTTTCTGACTGGAGATCAGTAACCATCTCTAGTATGTGACTTTAGCTAAACTACATAAAATAAAAAAGGATATTGCAGAGCAATTTGGAATAATCTCAAGGAGCATTACCCATGAGATAAAACCACACGTGTTAAAAATATTAACAGGTACTGTACATGTACCAAAGTTCCTCTTTTGTCAGGGAACTGATTTGTTTGGAATAAAAGCAGAATTAACTTCTTTGTCCCTTTGTTCCCTTCATTTTGTAGAAGGTTTTATATTTTTATCTCTAATGACTGCATAAGATTAGAAAAAGCCTTCATGCCTGAAAGCAATTTTTATTGAGACTCAGCAGACACTTTTTGGGTGGCTCCTTTCCATCCTGTAGCATACTGTCAAAGATTTTCTGATGAAATCTAATATCCTGTTTGACATAGGAAACAAACAATGGTTGAAAATATATTTATAAAAGAGTTACCACTACAATATACCTCAAAGTCAATAACAGGCACAAAATAAGGTTAGGCATTTACCTGATTGCTTTATCAGGAAGATCAAAATCTATTTAAACCTCTTTCCAAGGTAGATGGTTCTCCCTGTAGAAAGACTTGGGAGGTTACAGAGAAGAAAAAGTCTGGGACTCTCAGTGAATTTGATCAACAAGAGCTCTGTCTACCATTCACAGCTGATAAATAACATATATTCCATGTAATTCTTAGAGGATACATTTTTCATTAGAGCCACCACTGACGGTCCCATCCTCCCTTCTGATTTCCTTGCACCAAAGTATTCTGTGGTCTTTTTGAGTTAAGAAGGGTTTCTATAGCATTGACACAGTCAGAATGAAAGCATTTTTTTTTGCAAGGTGTAATAAAGGTCTAAAATACACTCCTCTGCTTTCCCATGGCTTGTATTTGGTGCTCTGTGTTCCCAAACAAACAACTCAGAACTATTTTAAGCAATATGTAGAAATGGGAAGTTAAACCTCTTTTGCTGGGTATTGCAAAGGGGGAACCTTTTCAAAATTATCTAATAGAAAGCAGTTTGATTCTGAGTATCTTAACATGTTACTGTGGTATATGAGCATCATAACCTAGCAATGCACAATCTCCTCCACCTTTAAGAATACTGAAAGGAATGAAATTATCTGTGGTAGGAGGTCATCAGCAGAATGCTGCCAAATTTTAGACATCTACAGTGCAGACACCTATATCTGAACAAGGGGTCTAGAATTCCCTTAAAGGTAGAGACACTTGCAGTGCAGAGTAAATTTCATCCTAACATACTCTTAAAAAATGATTAAATAAAAAAAAAAAAGTTATCCCCTTTTTTCAGGTGAGCGTCTAGTGGCATACCTGTCTAAGTCTTAGTGCGCGGGTATAGTTTGGGCACAGTACTTTTCCATCCCACACAAGGCACATTGTCTCAGTTTTTGGTTTATTTTTAAAAAAAACAGAAATTTTTCTAGCTATGACCAACTCTGAATATGGTATTCACATCTTGGTGTAGTTCTGATTATAGAATAGACTTCTGTCCTAATTAAATGGTGGGAATAGAAGTCCCTGAGGAACATCCTACAACAGAAGACTCCATAGAGTTAAAGTGACCAAATTAAACAACATTCTCATTAAATCTTAATGAGAAGCATTGTCTCATCTGTGGATGTAAAACTTATAGTAAGTGTTTAAGTCACTTGAAACAAATAATCCTTTAACGTGTAGATGTTGTTCATTGAAGGGGGCTAATCGCTTAGTGTAGCCCAACATGAAATATTCGTCAGTTGGAGAATTTTGCTTATGCTGAAGCTAGGCTCTGTGGGATCCTACTGTAACTGTGACAGTGTTGATTTTTTTCTATTATTGATTAAAAAGATGATTAAGGATATTTTCAGCAAAGGGAAATTAAAAGAGCACAGACATTAGATTCTTCATAAATCAAGATTAATCATGCGATGCATTTCAATTAAAAATACAACAAATTTTCAGAGTTTTAAGCTTCACTGTGCAGGATGGGAGTACATGGGTTCTTAAGGAGGTTTTTTTGTTCATTTGTTTCTTTTTGAATTAATTGAGTATGGGGCATTGTGCTTCTGAATATATTTCTAATGTGATTGTATTTTTTTTCTCAATGCTTACTAAAGCAAACTGATCAATGAAAATGCCACAGAGTTATATTTTAATTTTCCTGCCTGATTATTTGTTTAATGGCAAAACATTATTCAGATAGAGTTAGAGGTACTAGGTGTTACTGAAATGACTGTGGTCTTACATTTTTGGAGATACCTGACACTTAGCTTTTATAGATGCTATGACTGCATCAGTAATGCATACAGGAATAATTGTTAACTGTCAAGAACACAATGTATTTCTAATCATATTCCATCAGCGACATGTGTTTTACATTGTTAAATCATTTTGGCTGAAAAACAGAGGCTCAGAATGGAATATAAAAAGCCCGTTCTTTCAGTTTCTTTGCATTATTCATAAATGCAGTACCTTGTCAACACTTAGAGTGTAATCAAAACATAAATGATGTACGAATGTTTTGTGTTCAAACTGCATGTAGGATGTTCCTAAGCTACACAATACATTGCATTGTCTTTCTTATAGTCAGTATAAAATTTTAACTATGTGTGTCATAAGTTCTGTAAAAGCAAGACTGTCTACTGTTTCCTTTTTGTTCTCTGATTCAAAAGGATGAGTTGAAATTAAAGAAAAAAATCACAAAAACCCCACAAAAAAAATCAACAAGCTGTTTTTATCCTTTACCATTGCATCTCATTCACGCTCATTATGCTGTTGCATGGTATAACTTGATATAATTTTCAAACTAACTCTCTTGAGCACTGTTTTGAGTGTTTCAGAGATAAATAACATCATGAATAAATACAAAAATGCCGTGACAGCCTTTTTTTTTGTACAGTGAAGAAAAGGATTATGAAACACGACTTCTGGATTGTAACAGCTTGGAGTCTGACGATGTATTGAAAGCTGAAGAAAAAAGACATCTAGATTCTGGAGAAATTGTGAAGTAGCAAAGATAAAATTTAATGTACTGTAATTCTACAAAAAGAAAAAGAAGAAAAAAGGGGATGCAATGATTTACAATTGAAAATGTGGGAAGATAAGTTGAAAGTATTTTTATTGTCCCCTTTGATGGACAGATTACAGAGAAATATTGCTCCTATTATATTAGGTGTCTTTCTTATTACCTGCCAAGTTTTCAGCAGCAACATGTAACTAATACCTTGATTTCAGTATTTTCTTTAATTCTGTTTTGGGACACTGGAGTGCAATAAAATAAAATGTAACTAGGAAACTTAGAAACACCTTCAACTTTAACTGAAGCTATAACAGAATACGGTTCCTTGGAAGAAATTTGCCCCTATGCATAAATTCAATAGAATGTACAAATCTTGCTGAATATTTTGCTTCATTGGGTTATGAGAATTAATTGGAATACTGAGTTTTTGATGGCTTTTTGTGCTGGAATAAATATCATGCTTTTCTGTACCTTTCCCAGGCAAAAAAATGAATCTGCTTTCAGTTGTGAAGTTTCATAACTTGTAATGTCCACAGTCCAAAATATTTTCAAATTAAAATGCCAATTAAATGTACCCTTGTTTCTTTTCCTTCCTTACATTGAAGCATTTTAGCAAAACATCTGATAATAAGCTTTTGGTGAGAAATATAGTTTATTTTGCAGGATAGATACTCAAATTTAAATCAATTCTCTATTCCAAGCAACTGGAATATCCTGTAATCCAATATTCAAAGTGTAAGGTAACATCTTTCCAAAATCACAACTTTTTCATAGTAATTAAACACACACATATATATATGAAATGCATACTTGGCTTTGTTAGTAATTCTTTTCTTTAGCATTATTTTTTCTTTATTATTTTAGCCCACATGAGACTAGATACTGTACAAACACAGAACTAAAGGATACTTCATTGTCTTACAAGTTTTTCATCAAAATCCAAGATGAATTTTATCACTTGGTTTCACATAGAAAGGTTAATTTGAGGCACTGTATTAAGTCAGCATATGTTATCATCAAACCAGCAGCCTAACTATTGTCGAGACTTTTTACAGCAGATCAGGGAATAATAAATAGATATTTTTCAGAAGTATTTGGGGAGCACCTTTCAAATACAAGAGAACGTTTCTTAAAAAATTTAATAGTAAGCAATTGAGACTGATCAGTTGGAGCCTGGAGTCAAGGTAATAACAATGAATAAGAGCAAATACAGAGAGCAAGGCAAGACGTTGGGAGGCTAAGCACCCTGATTTAAGCATGGAGAAATACAGGAAATGGAGTTTCAAAGGTTTGAGTGATACAGCCAAGAACATAGACTATGAATAAAGTTTTTGCATAGTGTTCTGATTTGCAGTGAACAGGGCCAGAAAAGAGATGTTCTACTAGTCAATAATTAATATAATATTCTGTTTAAATGTTTTGCTTGCAGGAAAAGTCTTATCTAAGAAACATTATACAAACAATCTAGAATTGAGACCTTTTACTTTCATAGAATTATAGAGTCATAGAATGGTTTGGGTTGGAAGGGGCTTCTGAAGACCATCTAGTCCAACCCCTCTGCCATGGGTTTGGGCTTTAAAACTGTTGTCCCTTGTTCTTTCACTACAGGCCTTGGTAGAAAGTCTCTCTCCATCTTATAGGCCCCCTTTATATATTGAAAGGCTGCAATAAGGTTTCCCCAGCATCTTCTTATTTCCAGGCTGTACGACCACAAATCTCTCAGCCTTTCTTCATAGGAGAAGTGTTCCAGGTTTCATTTTTGTGGCCCTCCTGTGGACCCGCTCTAACAGGTCCATGTCTTTCTTGTGTTGGGGACCCGAGAGCTGCGTGCAGTACTCTAGGTGGGGTCTCACGAGAGTGGAGTAGAGGGGGAGAATCACCTTCCTCAACCTGCTGGCCATGCTTCTTTTTATGCAGCCCAGAATACAGTTGGCTTTCTGGGCTGCAAGTGCACATTGCCACCTCATGTCTAATTTTTCATCCACCAGTATCCCGAAGTCCTTCTCCACAAGGCTGCTTTCAATCCATTCATCCCTCAGCCTGTATCGATACAAGGGGTTGCCCTGACCCAGGTACAGGACCTTGTACTGGGCCTTGTTGAACTTCATGAGGTTCACATGGACCCACTCCTCAAACCTGTCTGGGTCCCTCTAGATGGCATCCCTTCCCTCTAGTGAATCAACTGCACCACTCAGCTCGGTGTCATCTGTAAACTTGTTGCGTGTGTACTCAATCCCACTGTCTATGTCATTGGTGAAGATATTAAATAGTATTGGTACTAGTATGGACCCTTGAAGGACACCACTCATTACCGGTTTCCACTTGGACATTGAGCAATTGACTGTAACTCGTTGGACGCAGCAATCCAACGAATTCCTTATCCAACAGCCCATCTGTCAAACCTATGTCTCTCCAATGTAGCAGCAAGAATATTGTGGGGGATTGCATCAAAGGCCTTACCAAAGTCTATGTAGATGACATCCGTAGCTTTTCCCTTGTCCACGGAAAGAGTCACTCCGCTGTAGAAGGCCACTAGATTAGTCAGGCATGATTTGACCTTGGTGAAGCCATGTTGGCTGTCTCTAATTACCTCCCTGTCTTCCATATGTTTTGACATGTCTTCCAGGAGGATCTGCTCCATGATCTTATTGGGCATGGAGGTGAGGTGAGTGCTGAAAGGCTGAAAGGCTTACCTCAGGGAGGTAAGATGAGAGCTGGAGTAGTTTGTGAAAGTGCTCCAACCACTATAATAACAAAAGGTTATTTGGCATCATGATCACTGCCACATTTTAAAGAAAAGAAGCCAGCTCTACTTCATCAGGTGCCTGTCTTCAGAGAACGGCTAGACAGACTGTCTCCCAAGAAGACATAGATGTCTAGCTTCTACCATTTCTCTGCTTAGCCAGTGAAGAATGATAGTCATCTAAGATAGTAACGCCAAGCAATAAGAACTTGTGATTGATTTTCTAAGATCTTGTATTACAAGACTTCAATCATTTCACTAAGGCTAGATGCCCAACGTCTGTGCTTACGGAGGTGTCCAGATTGTGGATTTCGGCCAAAATTCCAAACATAGTCAATATACCTAATGGAGTCACTTTTCAATACCACATAATGAGCATCACAATGCTCTCTACATACCCCTGGAGTATCCTAGCCTTTCATGAAAGTCTAGGAAATATGACACAGGAACTATGGAAAAGCCACATCTCTCTAGGTGAGCACATGGAAGTAGGCAAGATATGTCAAGACATCTCAAATATTATTAGAACATATGTCTTTATAACTGAATTGAGTACTATTTCTTTTAAAACCTTAGCCATTCTATAGCCATACTGATAATATGCATTTGTTCTTTTTTTAAAATTTCCTCTATCTGCCATTGCTTGACAATATATAATACCAGATATGTTAGTGGGCTGAACCTCCACAGAATACTGACTGCAATATTCTGGGGGATCTTGTATCTCTGCGATATCTCTACAGGTCGTCTTCTAAACAGAAATGTAGCAGTACAACCTTCCTGGCACCCTTCCTTGAAGTGGAAGTCAGACTGTGATTTTGCTATGTCTGTATGCACTGTGTGGTATATAACCACATATATATTTACAAACTTACATATGCATGTACTGAAGCTGGCTAAAATCTGCGACTTTCAGAAAATAAATATCAACAATTATATTTTTTTAAAGAATTGTGAAAAACATTTGAAAAA
This sequence comes from Fulmarus glacialis, assembly GCF_000690835.1. Lineage (NCBI taxonomy): Eukaryota > Metazoa > Chordata > Aves > Procellariiformes > Procellariidae > Fulmarus > Fulmarus glacialis. The sequence goes on along the minus strand of NW_009198554.1, from coordinate 1,047 downwards.
TTTTACCTGGGTTATGAGTATTCAGTCATAAAAATTATGTGTTAAACCTTCTGTACTATTAATGACTAATTGCTAAAGCCAGAATAGGAAATTTAAGCTAAGACTGTACGGTCAATGTTTTTCTAAGTGAAACAGATGAGACTTAGAGTTTCCATCTAATAAACTTAACTTAAAAATCTGGAGTAAAATAAAGCCTGGAACAAACAATGCCTGTCTAAAGAAAATAACCTTCAAATTGTATTTAAAAGTGGATCTAAAAGGGGTAAGTTATTTAAAATGAGAAAACATTGGATCTAAAACACAATGTAAGGAGTTTTAAACATAAATAAAATACTGATATATTTAATTATATGCAATTAAAATATATTTCAACCCCCAAGCAATACTTGCTTTAAAAGACTACTCACAGAGAAATAAAAAATGATAATGAATTCTAAAGACTCCAGTGGCATCATTTAAAAACAATGTGGTGAATTTATTAAATTTGACATGGAAGATGAATATAATTAAATAGGAAAATGTTTATTTTGATTAGAGACCTTCTTTCAGAACCCATGTATCACTGGTGTAGGGCAATTTTCTCTTTAGAATGTTTACAGGAAAAGTACAAATACACTTAGTGGCAATGCCATCAGTTTCACTTAAACAGTGTCAACAAAGACATATTTAGTGTTAGCCAATGAAAGTAGGCTAAATGGTTGTCCTGGGTTTGGCTGGGATAGAGTCAATTTTCTTCCTAGTAGCTGGTATAGTGCTGTGTTTTGGATTTAGTATGAGAATAATGTTGATAACACTGATATTTTAGTTGTTGCTAAGTAGTGCTTACAAAGTCAAGGACTTATCAGCTTCCCATGCTCTGCAAGCCAAGATTGTTCCACCTTCTCATGCCCTGCCAATGAGAAGCTGGGAGAAGGCACAGCCAGGACAGCTGACCCAAACCAGCCAAAGGGATATTCCATACCATATGACATCATGCTCTGTATATAAACAGTGGAGAGTTGGCCGGGGGGGCAGGGGTGGACTGCTGCTTGGGAACTGGCTGGGCAT
>NW_009198553.1:27704-28965 GCF_000690835.1 Fulmarus glacialis | reverse complement strand
TTCTATGATTCTATGATTCTAATATGCCTTGGAGTGAAGTGTCCTTCTGTGGACGGTCAGTCTTCCTCAGTGAGCTGCCTCCACGCCATTGCTGAGGAACCAAGCAACATCTATATCAGGCAAGCTACTGGAAGTGTCCTCCAGGATAAGACTGCAGGAGAGATACTCATCTGGAAGATACTGACTCCACAGCCAACACCTCCATCTTCAGTAGCTGTGGTGATACTGGCTTCCTTGGTTACACTATAGGCTATCTGGCTGGAAAACCTTAAAAACAAACAATACATGTCTTCAATAAAATTTAAAGTTTTCTACCACAGAAGAAATTTGAAGTTAAAAAAAAAAAAATCAAGAATAAAATAAGGCAAGTCTGCACTGCTTCAGCAAATCCATTGTTTTCACATATATTTTAATAATTTCACACTCCACCTGCAAGATTATTTTAAAAATGTTTTATTTTAAGAGCATGGTATAATGGAAAAAGGTTAAAAGAAAAATGGGATTTAGGCATCAGGGCGCAGGGAGGGCCAGCTGCTGCTGAAGGGAAGGGAATCGAAGAGCTGAGGGTGATCCCAGCACAGCCCATGCCCTCACTGACTCGATGCAGTCCTGAGGGACCTGGGGATGGCAGGCAGAGCTGGGGACTGGTAGCAGGGCCCTTTGACAGCCCCAGACACAACAAGCAATAAATCAGGGCTGGAGTCCATCGACGGAGCCAAGTTAGGAGCAAAACGAGATGGGGCCAGAGACAGGGCTGGAGACAAGGCTACAAAGCCAGTCAAAGAGATCCATCGAGGAGATGGGGCTGGAGACAAGTCTGCAGTCTGAGTCAAAGAGGTCCATCCAGAAGAGCAGCAGAGCTGGAGGCCAACACACTTACAACACAGCTCTAGCACAAACTGAGGGCCCTGGGCTGAGCTGAAATGGGGTCCTGCACCTGGGGGCAGGTGCGAGGGGAGTCCCATGTGAGGCTGGTCAGGGCCAGTGAGGCCCATTGGGCCCATTGCCCTCAGGGCCCTGACGTTAGGGATCCTCGATGTGATTTCCATTTCTGACACTGATTTATTTGAATGGTCTTGGAGTAATAAGTTAACCCTCTGTGTTTCACCGCCTTATGTAAGATAAACATCATAAAAGCTTGTGCTAACTACCCTACTAGAAGGGTACTCTGAGACTAATTAACAGTGTTTCTGAAGAACCGTTGTATCTCCAGGCCACATGTATGTTATTGGCAATGTTTCTTAATCTTATAAGAGCTAAT
>NW_009198553.1:20538-27675 GCF_000690835.1 Fulmarus glacialis | reverse complement strand
TTCCCTAATGCCACTGAAGACAGCAGACCAAATACTGCTCTTATACCTGTCCGTTTCATAGAACTGATCACATCACATTGTAACTCAAATCTCTTTTGGATTACTATTAAAATTCAGACCTGTTTCAAACCTGCAAAATCTTTAAAAAAAGGAATTAGTTTTCAGTGACAGAAGTTGAGCTACATTCACACACTTTCTATGTGTACACTTTCTATGTGTAAAAGTGACACAACTAGAGATAACAGATGAACATCTGTGATATTCAAGGAACTAAAGCAGGAGGAGCGGGCCGCAGCCAGTGGAGCAGAGCAGGAACCACAGCTTCTGGCAATGGTTTCCCGTGCTGGTACCATTGCCGCTGTATGACCTGTCACTTCATCTCTTCACTCCACTTTTTTTTTTTTTTGTCCTTCCTGTATTCTACTTAGATGGTAAGATCTACAGAATTAGTACCACCTACTTATGTGGGTATAACACTCTCTACAGTTGTACCCAAGTGCGCTTGGAAACGCTTGGGGTTATCATACAGCTTACTACAAATAAGTAATGGGCATGGGAAGAAAGCAAGGGTTATGTTCACACTGTACACATAAAATCTGTATTCTGCAAAGTGAAAGCTACCCGAAACTGGAATCAGAACGCCATAAATATGTGGAATAAGCACAAAATGACAAAAGAAACACAGAAAAATCACCACAGAAAAGATAGGTGAGTGCGTCAGGGCTTTGCAGTGCTTGGAAGGGAGGGAAGATGAATGCAAGAAGTTTTTTGGCTTTATCAGTGATGTAGTTTTATAAGAATAGGGAGAGTCAGGAATACTTAAAAAGGCTACAGAGACGAAGTTTGGCCCATCACCCTGTGTACCAAGCTACATGTATATCAAGATAAATTAGTGTAGAAGAATTATCTGGATTCCAGGTGCATAGCAATGTAATGTGATGGATCTTTTGTGCAGATTTACCATGGCTGAGATTTGCAGCAAAAAAATCTGAACTTCTTTGGAAACAATGAGTTACTTCCTAAGCCCTTACAGAACACTGGGATGGGATGGTTAGTAAATTGAATCCCTATTCTCCTGCTCACACTGGGGTGTGTGCCAATTTTCTTGTTACCTCTGTGTTCTCTCCAGTACTATTTAATTAGAAAAAAAATCTTTGACACAATAACACATTCTGGGAAGACAAAAAAACACTAAAACAAACCAGTTCTGCAAAGGAAGCTCCACTGATTTTGGATTAATGTTTAAAATTTTAGAACTTTCTGCAAGAAGTTTCCCCTATTATCACTATATACAGGGCACATCCCAAGCAGATGGCATTTACAGTGCTTGTCAACATTCTAAGATTCTTATTTGTGGAAAGTAAATTAGAAACTACATTTTATTTTCTATTGAAATACACAATAGGAAACATTTCCAAATTAGCTTTGGAAGATGCAGGTCCCTGTAAACACAGAGCCCTCTTTGGGACCAGTGTGTTCTAAGATGATTACTTGGCTTGTCCATCTTGTTCCTATACTTGGCCAAACAATTAGTTTGGCAACATGCCATTGTTAAGCTTGTCTTTGGGAAACTTATTGTCGTCTAACTGACTGTGCAATGAAGATATGTGAATATTTAAGCTGCAACAAGAAGTTAAAAGGGTTAATGATCTTGTAAGTTTCATTTTCAAAAAGTGGCCTTGATGTACAATGGCATTCGCTAATTGATTAAGTTAGTGAGCAAGATTTTAAAATAAAAAAGCCACAGAAATGTAAATAAAAATGCTGATCTTGATTTCAATGCAGGAGAGAATTTGGAGAGGAAAAGGATGTATTAGGTTCATCATCCTCACGTGACAAGACATTGCAGGACACATACATTTTTAGCAGTGCTATTAATAAAAGTGAAATAAATGTAAGTATCTGTCTAGAGAGAATGCAATTAAAAATGAAATTTATTTGCTTACCCATTTTTTCACCTTTATCACAACACTTGCATTTGCCCAGTAACTGTAATGGAATGAGGGGATTAATGCCCAGTTTTCAGTGATGTCCTCTTCACTGCGGCTATAGAGTTGACACTCAACTTTTGTTAGAGCACCCCTGGGGATCCACAGTACAGAACTATTAAGTCTCATTACAATTCATTTTTCTAATTGCTGAATCATTTTCCCAATCTCCTCTTTAAATATATACCAGATATATTGCATTTGTCACCATGCTACGCCGACAGGAGTGCTTTGTAACATACATCCTTTGCCACATCTGCGGAGAGGTGGTACTTGAACCCAGATTTCTAGAAAGAAATGGTCAGTGAATTAGCCATTCATATTGCCTCTTCCCTAATGATATGTACATTTTGTGTATGTGTTATTGGCAGTCATACATATACTCAGCATGGCTAAAGACAGTATTTATAAATAATCACCACTTTCAGTCTCCTGTAGGTCAGCGAGACAGTGAGCCTAATTTAAACCTCAGTGATGATATTAGGAGCATTTCCATTCACATGTCACTTCTCTTTGGGGCAGGCACTCATATGTACCAGTAGAAAGCCATTCTTGAGACCTTTGTCCATGCATCTGCCCATGGGCTAAGCCATCGTCAGCAGTTCATGTCTCCCACTCATGAGACAGATGACAGGAGTCCTCTGACAGGGAGAAGGAGAATGGGAACAGCCTCAAAACCTTGTATTTGTGACTGAAAAAATTCTTAAATAAAGGCATTGTCTAATAAGAAATTGGGCTAGGCAAGAGAATCAAATGCCAGCCCCATCATTCCAGCCAGGTTTTTTGTCAGTAATGCCTACATCTGGCTTCAGAAGTTGAGAGTGGAGGGTGACCTGAAACTGCAGGTGCCTGTATTCAAGCAGATCATCTTGGGATCCCTTTATAGCTGATGAAGAGACCTCTAAAACAGTAAAGAGGAATCCTGATTAAAAAGATCTTTTATTTATCACAGTTAGAAAGAGGGCCCAACGTGACTAGCTTAAGCATAGACACCTGCACTGCCCATAAGAGAAGCTAAGTGAGATGCATTGCTCTCACTTCTGTGAGAGCTCCCACTTCTGTGGGCTTGAATTTCTGTTTGCCTTGAAATCCCCTTTAAAATATTGGAAATAAAGTATTTTTTCCTAATTAATTAGTTCATGTTTACACAGCAAATCAATTTAATAAGGTGTAATTAAATTCTTATCTATATCATCATGTATAATTATGTGTATATTACGTAAGACGATAAAAAATTACTACAGACTCTTGAGGTTTCTTGTGCTTGAGCGTCTCTCAGTAACTTTTGCAGGGGCAGCTGAATATGAGCCCTGCTGGAAAAAAGGGAGGTAAAGCAAAGAGGAAGCAGCAAAGTGGAGAAAATATACAGCAAAAGCAGACTGCTGATGGAAGAATACAGGAGTCAGCATTGTGTGCACTGGCACCAAACTGCACACCAGCGTGTCCCACCTCGCTGAAACCAGCGGGTTTCAGCATCTTGGGATCCCAGTGCAAGCTGGATTGGCAGCTACAGCCTTGGTTCCTCCATGGGCAAAATCTACCATGTCAAATGTCCCACAAAAAGGAGGTCTTTGGGGCTCAAAGAGGGAGTAGGAATGCACCCACCACTTCTTGCAAGTCCTAATTCGCAGTACACAACTATGTCTCATTTCCACTTGTGTTTGTCCTCTACGAGTGAGCTCGGTCCCCGCCACAAGGACAGCCTGAGGATGCCAGGGATGGTGCAGATTCTCTGGGACACCATTTCAGCTGATCACAGTGGAAGGACATAGGTGCAGCTCATTTGTACAAACTTCCATAAAGACAGTACTACAAGCTCCTCTCTGGCAGTTCTCTCCTGTTCACTCCAGATATTTATCTCAGAACAGAAAAATCTCTGATAATGCAGAAGTCAGATCTGTGATGTTTCAAGAGACAGTGCAGCATATATCATGACTGATGAACTGTAAAACCAGCACAATTAAATGGATAATTGCTTTTTTTCAATTCCCTCTTTAATGTTTCCTTGGTTTCAATTATTTTAGGCACAGCTAAATTAATTTTTATTGTGGATTAGTTTATTTGAAAAAATAAGAACAATTTATTAGAAGGAGATTTATTAGACTCTACCATAGGATGATCATAGCAGCAAAATTTCATATCCAAAGATCAGTAAAAAAAATTATGATAATCACTTTGCCATGAGTAAAGTGCCATTTGATTTGAAAGTGTGAATTGTCTAAGGGACATGACTGCAACTTGAGGACATCAATAAACCCTTAGAAATAAAATACAGGATACCAGAGGTTATTGAAATAATGATGTTCAGACTTTTCTTATTACTGACTGGAATGACAATGAAGGCTGTGCTGGCCATCGCAGAATGCCTTTACCGGAAAGAAAATTCTGCATAACGAAAGCTAAAATTTTAGGGAAAGTGAGTTTGTATTAGCACCCTAACTTCACTAAATCACACCAACTGACATCACTCGAGAATCACACTTCAGGTTTGTCTGATGTCTCTAGATGAAATAAAAATTAATTTTGACAGCAATGGTAATCTGAGGAAGAATAAAAAAAGGCTGAAGTCCAAAGATGCAGGGAGGTTGTTTTGGGGATTGCACAACTCTTAACCTAGTATGGAAGGGTGTGAAACACTTTTTTAAAGCTAGTGGTAGGCTTGTGGAACAATACCAAAGTCTAAATTTGACTGAAAGCATTTGGCAGTAAGAATATTCTCCGTATCAGAAAAAAGATGTTTTAAAAAATTATTAAGAACTATCAAGCAGCTGTTTCATTCTGCCTTTGCTCAGCACACTAGCTATGCAGACTACGTTGTTCTTCTGAGCCTCTCATCTCTAGTTTGCAGGCATGCCTCACCTGATATTTTGCCTATTAGCCTTTTTCAGTCAGGGACAATTATATTGCTTGTCCCCACAGCGCCGAGGGACGTGGAGGATAGGATCACCAAAGCCGCGCACCCTGCCATCGCTGGCAGCCTTGATAGGGATGCTTAAGCAAGGGGGATCCACAGCAGATCTACCTTCTGTGTCCCTGCGTACTGCTGCTTGCAAAGCACTCCCCAGCCCCTCCGATGAACCTACGACCTAATACCAAAAGTCACCGACTATGATGTGCAACAAAAAGAGCAGACAAGATTGAAAGCACAGACAGTGTAATCCATCCAACATCAGGGAATATTTAGGTGATGTTAGTGAATGCTGATGGGAAAGGGCAACACATCCTGCACCATGAATAAAGGCAAAAAATACACAGTGGTCCCTGCCTGTCTTGTCTCGGAGAAGATACCTGCCCGACACCAAATATGGGGATTGGTTTAATCTATAGATGCTCCAAGAGATTTTAACGGCATTTGAACCACCAATATATGCTAACAGCATGGAATTGACAGCAGCTAGAACCAGGGGGATTTTAATTTCCCCAACTCCATCCTGCCTGTACCCACTCCAGGGCTGGAAACTCAGACTCCTGAGGAGCTAGAGGTGACCATGACTTGGACCCAGGACACATGCCATAGATGACTCTTATAAATGCATAAACCCTCACTGAACCACTCAGAGGCATTTTTGCTCATGCCCACATCATCTGTAACTGCTGCAAAAGTGACCACAAGGGCTGACCCTTAGCAAGTCCCCATCGAACCCCCAGCACAAGCTGCAGCTCTTTTCTCCCTCTGTCTCAGATTGACTTCACCAGACAGCAGCAAGGGCTCACAGTTCCTGAGCTACTTCTTTCTTATTTTCCAGAAAGACTGATGCTTTTGGGGAAAGGAGGTGAGGTTTCTTTTCTTCCTGCTTTCCCTTTAAGACAATTCTTCTTTTTCTTTCTAGTCTTCATGACAAAGACATACCATATTTGTTTTCTACTCAGTTTTCTCCTTTCTCATGTTTTTCTTCTCTCAGCAAAATATGACATTGTGAAGTTTTCTGGGCTGGAGAAGTAAAACTGCATTTTGCCATCGAATCAATTTTATTCTCCATCAAAAGAAATTTCTCAGCTTTTGACTGACATCAAAGCTACTTTGCACTACCCAGAACAAACCATATTCCACAGTGGAGGTAAGCAAAAGCTATAAGATTAAATACTGTTTGGTACATTGCTTTTGTTGAGAATGCTACCTATATGCTCACTGTGGTTTCCCACAGGACCCAGAGGAGGGAGGCAGGGAGGCAGAGAGCAACTTTAAAGTTATTATTCCATTAATATGAATGTGAGTTGTTCACCACCGCAGTGCTCTCAGTGCAAGGGATTTTGCACTGTAAGGCACAGGCTGCTTTCCAAGAATGATTCTTTTTCTTCCCTTATATACACTATACCTGGGATATTTGTGATGTATTATATGAGAGACATGGAAATACTGAGAATTAAAACTTTCCCATTGAAAATACAGGTTTTGCAAAAACCTTCAATTCTGCCCAGAGAATTTATAGGTAGGTACTTATCTAGGAGTCATAAAATCTGAATTAAGCTCCTTAGTTTACTATTGATTTCTGGCTTGATGCTAGTATGTCACTTAAAGCTTTACTTTAAAGGCATTTTTTTCTCAGTAGTTTTAAATAGCCCTGCCACTTTGTTCAGGTCCCAAAGAGAGAACTTACAATCTTCTACAAATTCAGTCATTAATCTCTGCCTTCTAGTCCTTCATCTTTCATAACTCTTCTGATTCCCACATTTTAAGTGACCTGTCTCTTCAGATTACAGGACTTTTTTGTTCCTTGTCTCTGTTAGGATGCATGAACATTTTTCCAGTGCCTCACCATATCAGGCCCAAGCTTTGAGTTATTAGACTGAAGAGCAATACAGATAGTAAATAATTATATAGATCGTATTAAATTTTACTGAGGCCAGTGAGAACAACAGCTTTCATTTACTCGGAGTATGTGTAGAAGTGAGTGACTGTAACAACTGAAAATTAAGAAGCAATACCCAAAATAGAGTCCTACAACAAAATCAGAGGTGAGAGATACAGTCCAAGGAACTTCCCAAGAAACTCATCAAACAGACATGCACATACCTGTATCTGTGTAGGTGTATTGGGTTTGTGTGGCAAGGTTTTGCTAGCAGGGAGGGCTGCAGGGGTGGTTTCTGTAAGAAGATGCCAGAAGCTTCCCCTATGTCCGATAGAGCCAATGCCAGCCGGCTCCAAGAC
>NW_009198553.1:9699-19869 GCF_000690835.1 Fulmarus glacialis | reverse complement strand
GAGGGAGGGGGAGGGAGCGGCAGAGACAACGTGTAATGAACTGACCGCAACCCGCTTTCCCCGTCTCCCTGTGCCGCTTGGGGAGGAAGAGGTAGAGAAATCGGGAGTGAAGTTGAACCCGGGAAGAAGCAAGGGGTGGGTGGAAGGTGTTTTAAGATCCGTTCTTATTTCTCATTATCCTACTCTCCTACTAATTAGCAATAAATTAAGTTAATTTCCCCAAGTCGAGTCTGTTTTGCCCATGACGGTAATTGGTGAGTGATCTCCCTGTCCTTATCACGACCCAAGAGCCTTTCGTTATATTTCCTCCCCTGCCCAGTTGAGGAGAAGGAGTGATAGAGCGGCTTGGTGGGCACCTGGCAGCCAGCCAGGGCCAACCCCCAAAATAGGAAAAAAAAGAAAAGCACTACAGAGATGGAAACAAAGAAAGAAGACAGAAGAAAAAGACAAGGAGAAAGCAATCAGAACAAATACAGTGAATTCAGGCCTAAGAGAGAGAAAGCTCTTAGGGAAAATCTAGTTGAAAAGACAGTTGGGACTTTAAGAAAAGGAAACGTTTCCTCTTGTTTGAATCTTGAATATTCTGGAAAACAGAGGTAAGAACACTCTTGGCTAATAAATGAGGCTGAAGTGATTAAATACTTGTTGTCAGTAATAGTTCTACCTCCTAACACACAGGACTCTCAACAATGAGCAAAAGGGAGAAATAATGGCATGAAAAATACGTCACAGGGTTTAAGCATTTACCCTGTGCTGTAACTCCAATAAGAAGACCTGTGGAAGTAAAGATTTTTCCTATGTTTAAATGGCTTTCTGTCTGTTGTTAAATTTTCTCTTGAAGCTCTAGAAAAAAAATGACATTTTTTTCATTCCCATAGGGGAAAATCTTATTTAGGGTTCATCTCCAAGGAGCAAGGTTTGCAAATGATTTGTGATGAGTACATCCGTTAGAACAATGACAAGAGGATAATGTCCAGCTGTGTGATTAAAAACCAGCCACTGTAAACACAAAGGAATGGAGGAACCCCAACAACCTAATCAAAGCAAAGGGACCCCCTGAACCAGCTTCTCCTAGGGCTGTCTCAGGAGAGTGATCAGTCAAATTTGCAAGTTCTAACAAAGAGTATGACAAAAGAAAGTCTTAACATTAGGAACATCGTTACAGAAGACAAAATCTGATGAATCTACAGGCAGCAAGGGCAGACCAGAGGTACTCAGATTTTCAAATATCCACAGTTATGGATTATTAATGTTGTGCCTGTAACAGTTAGTTGCTAAGGGTGCAACTACCTGCCTTCCAACTCGTAAATACTAGTAGGAATCTGGGTTCATGTCCTACATGAGATCTCACTCTCTTTCCCCTACTGGGATCATAGTCTGGCTCCAATCTTGTTTCTATCAGCTGTCCCTGCATTTTCTTTATCAATGGGTGTCCTTACAATCCTCTGTTACAGTGTCCTTATGCTCTCTAGTCTATTTTGTAAAGCATGGTCCAATGTCTCAATAGCATCCTTATGGGAGGATCCGCCATCCTGAGGCTGAACTGTAATTGTTACACTAGGTCAGGAGCGCCTTCCAGTTTTTGGCTCCTTTATGCTAAAAAGACTTTAACCTACTGGACTGTGTCCAACTGAGGCCACCATAAGGGTTAGGGGACTGGAGCACGTGGCATCCACGGAGACACTGAGAGCTGGGCTTACTTATCCTTAAAAAGAGAAAGTTAACCATGAGGGGAGGATCCAACTGTCTTAACTACCTAACAGGAGATATAGAGAAGATCCATACTTTTAGAAGGTGCATAGTGATAAAACAAGAGGCAAACAACCAGCTGGAGCATGAGAAATTCCAGATAGATAACAGGGAAAAAAAATCCCCGTGACGATGGTCAGACATTGGAACAAAGGTCCATACAGGCTGTGCAGTCTTTGTCCTTGGAGATATCCAAAATTCAACCTGGCAAGGTAACCTGCCTGAAGACTGTCCCTGCTTTGAAGACTACACAACCTCCGAAAGTCCCTTCCAATTTATGTGACTCTATGAATGGGCACGATTTCAGAGGATGGGATCCAAGCATAGGACAGGGGTTGCAGTAACCCTTCAAGTACCCAACCAGCTACTAAAACACTAGCACCGCTTTGGGAGCACTGACATTTTGTTCAAAAATTTACACCTACATAACGATCATGAGAGGTTCAGAGTTAGATCGATTACGACCAGATAGTTCAGCTAATTATAGTCATCCCTCCTACTCCCTGTGCACTGCTTTGCTTTCTTCTATCAACCCCTCAGCACTTGTCAGACACTTAGCTGTTCAGATATTCACCGGGCCTGTCTAAAAGGGCCTTTCCTTTGACTATAGCCTTTAAATGCTATTGCGGTATAAATGTCACCATTTTTAATGCTACCCACAATACTACCCACTACTGAGCCTCCTGCTGCTTTTTACTCTGTGGCTCTTTTCCTTTTTTCTGCTCTGCTTCTGGCTCTGGACCAATTCCTTCTTTAAAACTCCTTTTGAAAGGTTCAGCTTGAGAAGACTAATCCTTTAACTACTGACAGCAGGTTCATACCTTCAAAAGCACTGCTGCCGAGCACAGAAACTCACTAACTTTCCTTGACGAAATGCCTCACAGTTTTTAAAATGACTCGAGGAAAAAACTATCATCTTGGCTCTTTTCCCCTCTCTTCTCAATGATTCAGCCACACAAATATGTAGCTAGATGTGTGAAAAGCCATTCTGTAAATAAAATTATTCAAGCAAAATGAAACCTGTTGCTTTGGTTCTGTACAAGTCCTGTGTCAATCCTGTGGGACAGGTTGAATTCAACCCTGGCTTAAGCTTGCGTGAATGAAGATAACCCTGTTTGAGATGCTGTCAGGAACTCTGTGGAAGAATGGTACCCCTGAATGTGCCACATGGGCTGACACGCAGTATGCATCACCAACAGAAAAACTTTCAGAGAAAGAAGTGCAGGAGCTGGAAGGATGTAATCATCTGTGCAAACTATTCAAGGATTAAATTGATTGCCTCTAAATTAATTGGGCCAGAGAAAGGATATAACAGGCTGGCTACTGAACATTGCTTGGAGGGATGCAAATTTCACGAAAAGGTTGGAGTACATTGCAAGAGAATTTATAACAGTGAGATGACCTGTTCTACTGGACTGCAAAATTGAAAGAGCTGGAGGGTCTGAAAACTTAGTGCAATGAGTTCTTGGTAATTCAGAAAGACTCATAATAAGAAAAAGGATCCAGCACTTGTTTTTAGTCAAAAAAAAGAGATTCTTGTAACCTTCACATTAAAAAAATCCTTATTCATAAATATTGCCACCATGGCTCTAAGTCAGAGCTTTTTATGGAAGGGTGGGAAGGATTTTGGAAGCCTTTTTTGACATGTCTTTTCAAGGGATGATTGATTTGTGTCTGGTGTCATACCCAGTGTGACTCGGCTCTAGCTGAAATGAGCAAAAAAAAAATATTCTGTGATAATTTGCTTTAAGATTCTCCTTCCCTTATCCCCTTACGAAGCAGCATAAAGTAACACAACCTAATAACAAAGCAAAGGTACCACCTCCCTGTTGCAGAGGGTGTATGGGCTGATCATTCTTGTTCCCCTCCAACAGGAGGATCTCTCCAGCAAATGGTTTCCCATCCCCATGTATCACCTGCAGGGGAAATAAAGTTTGGAACTAGCCCCAGCATCTGGCTCACAGACTGCAATGCCACCTCCTGCAGGAGAAGGAGTTCCTCCTGGTGAAGAGGAGACTTAACCTAATGTGAGAAAGCAGATTTGGAATAATTCAAAGCTTCAGGAAAGGAGACAGTGACTGTTTCTGGAGGCTGCTCCTCTCCCAACAGGTATAGAAGAGTACCAAAATATTTGGCATGAATCGATGGCTTCTACACTGGGTGGCCAGAGAAGCTCATACTGCTGCCTGTACATTAGCAGTGCAGATGAGACGGGCCCTTTCATCAGTGATTGCAGACTTTTCACTAGAGGGAGAAACTGTTTATGCTCTTTAAAATTGCTTATTCCTGAAGTATTTCTCATTATAAAAGGCTGCAGAGGAAATTACAATTCTGTTTGTTTTTTTTTTTTTTTTCACCATGTAAGCACAAAGTGAAATGATTCCCTTAATGCATTAATGTGATACCTGCAAATAAACATGAGATAAGGTCTGGGATAAAACAAATGCTGCCTAAAAATCTGTGAAACTGCTGAGGAAATTGCACAGACTGATACAAAAAAAAAGTAATCTGGTTCAGATATTAGAGCTAAGCCAATGTGATTTTTATTCCTTTTTCTTTTTCCTTCTTTGTCCCTCCAGGGAATAATTTATTCATTATAAAATGGAGTTTTGCCAGGACCAGCTGTTATTAAGTAAAAATGCCTCATGTCTGGATAAGTGTTTTACTCACTAGGCTATTACACAAAAAGTTGGTAGAGCAAATACTGCCCTTACTTTCCTGAAAGGAAGGAAATGGTGTATTATCCATATTTAAAAGGATAATAGTTGCCTGGACCCACAGACATCACAGGATACATTCAGTCTCCCTGAGGTACAGTGATACATTGAAGAAACCTAATATTCAGGGTATAAGTGGGATTGCAAGCACATTTTCCTTCTCTGCATTGCACCTCCCTCAGCTCTGTGAATTCATCCTGGGGAGAGAGATGCTCAGTGGTGTGGGAACACCCCAGATCAGTCTCTGCAGGTCTGGCTCAGACAAGACACTCAAGGTCATAGAGAAAGCCTGCAAAAAAGCCAGACTCCCCTGCAAGAAGCACTGCAGAAGTACCACACCGGACTTGTTAAGATACTAAAGTGAAATAGGAGTCACTTTCAGCCTCTTTCAGACCCACATCTATTTGAAACACAGCTCTTATGTCTTTTCGTCTTCCTCTCTTTACTGGAGCCACACTAAGGATGTTTGCAGTGCTATACCCACAAAAATTAAGGATCCATTTAACCTCTGTGCTAGGAACCTAGTGCCTCAACTCTTCAATAGTCTAAGCTCTTTAATAGCATACATGCAAGAGAAGTCACCAACTTAGGTAGCGATTTCTTGGAAGGCAGGTTGAAAACCTACTTTTCTACCAGGGTAGGGAGCAATTCAGTGTAGTAGGGCATGGGCTAAGATACTCTAATTTTAGGGTTTTATAGGCTGGTTTTGCTCTGAGTCTTGCCTCCTTTTCAGGTAAAAACAATGCTTCCCATTGGTGCTTGGGCATGGCCTGGCTCTCAGAATGAACAGGATTCACCAACCCCTGTAGAAGTTAGCAATGACTACTGGGGCGTGACTCTGGTTTCTGCCACATTTTAAATTAAGTATTAGGAGATAACTGCAAATAGCAGCAACATGCCTTCTGCTGGCTATACAAAAATCAATGACCATTAACACTATTGATTGCATGAGAAGATGGTTTAAAAAATTTTGCTAATTAATTGCTCCCTTTTCCTAAAACTCTAATCACTGCTGGTCTCCTCACTTCTACCACTTTGACAGCAATCAGCAGCCTATTAACACAGACACAAGCTGCAGAAGAGGAGCTGAAAATACCACTTACTTGTTAAAAGCACAGTACTCCTTACCCAAATAAATACTTTTCATTTATGTATTCAACAGTTTCTGCTACCTGTCTGTAGTTTCTATATTTGAAGTCAGGCAATAAATTATAAATGTAACTTCAGATACAAAATGCATTGCCCCCCCAACCAGATTTGACAGAGACTCTCTGGACATGCTTTGATGGCTGCCTCCAGTTAAGCCTGAGTTTTTTGTCCACCCTCTGAAAAGCAAAGTGATACAGAAATAACTAGCCTAGGAAAGACACAAGCCAACAAGTCCACAGGCACACAGTGCCATGAACACCCAGAGCAAAGCAAGGTGCAGATCAGATGAGAGTTAGCCCTGTGCTGTGCTGAAGTTAGCTAACCCTAGTTCTCAGCCACAGAACACCAGTTTATCTGTCCCATGTGAACTAAGTCAGGGTTCTATTAACACAGGCTTCCCCACAGTACCAGCTTCATGGTCAACATGGACCAAGAGTCTGCTTGCAGCCTCTGCCTTGCTGACATACTTCAGAGGTGGCCAAGGAGCTTTCCAACCTACTGCCATCAGAGGTCCATGTCCCTCCAGCAGATCTATCTCCAGATTTACAAAAGAGAATGGGGAACAGAAGCCAACACCTTGCTCTCATAAAAGGGTTACAGAAAAGCAGAATGGGAAGAAAGAAACTCCCTTTTCCTCAGTATTTGCTAAAGAAATTGCACTGTTTCTCACCTAAATGTTTCCCAAAGTCTCCTACAAAGTGCCAGCAGTCCTCTGAGCTCAAGAGAAGTCAGTGAAATAGAGCTCTGCACTTAATGGAAAAGCCATTTTGACTGAACAAGTGTATTTCCATTAAAAAAAAAAAAGTATTACAGAAATTGATTACAGTCCTCATCCTGGGGCATATAAGTAGAAAGGATAAAAAGAATGTAAGCTATTCATCGTTTGTTCACAGATGCAGCCTCCCCCAAGGTCTAACTGTGCTTTAATGATAACAAATAAATATTCAGTAATAGCTCATTTACACTAGCCCTCGCAGAAGGCAGCAGTGACTAACAACGTTTTAACAAAATGTCGCACAGCTTTTCTTTCAAAACATGCCAGAGCCTGCTGAAGTCAGGGCAGTGAAGTTTATCTTACCTAAATACAGATTTCCAGCCAGGTAGGTTAGGTTCCACTTAAAATCTATGGAGAGAAACGCCCTTTCAGATCATGATCCCTTGAGCCTATTTCAGTCATCTGCTGTAGTACGAGATGTATCGCTCCAACAGGGCCCAATTCTCCCCGTGCCATATGAGGCAGTCTCATATGATCAGCCAGATGTGGATAGCTACGTGCAGCGGTCAAATGAATTCCATTATCCCAGTCTTTGCATTGTCTTAGCAGGCTCTGGATGAGAGGTCAGCAATATGTTCTAGTAGGGTTAGCCAGTCTTGGAGACTTCAGTCCTGAAAATACACATTGCATCGCAGTATTTCACACTTGAAATAAGCACTGTCCTTTAGCTAAGCCACAAGTCGTTTTGCTGGAAGACATTCTTTCCTTATTGCACTCCTTATAATACTATCAAATTCACGGCTGGTTTTGACATGTTATATTTTTCCTGAACTTCCCATTTTCTTTTGTTTTTCTCATTTCACTTTGCCTCCTCAACCTTTCTCTATGTTTCCCTCTACCTTTTTCAGAGTCCTATCTTCTTTGTCATCATGTTGTTTCTTCCCCTTTTCCTATTGCTTTTATGGAATATCAGTATTTATTTATTTTATCCACAATCCATCTTCTTAATACACTTCTTAAACTTATGCTTTCCAAAAGCTTTGGAATAGAAAATGAGATCTATTCTTGCTCTGCAAAACACCTACTAAATGTGTTAATATATGTTATATTTCTAAACAGTATAATAGATAACACATACACTTACAGCAGAAAATCCTTCACGTTCAGACTATTTCCCATGGAAAGGTAAAACCTTTCTGAAAACTATACACCCCTAAAGGAAAATAAATGATTATGCCTTATCACTTCTATCACTTAACTTTTATTTCCTGGTTCATGTTCACACTTCCCTCAATTATTTTTGTAATACAGCTCAGCTCAGCCACTCAAAGCTCTTAGAAATCAAACCCACCTTATTTAGTCTCTCTCTCCTGCTTGAGGAATAGAGATTCAACTGAAGAACCAGCCTCAAAAATAGCTTTGCAATCTTCAGAATCTTGCATATCAGCCCTAAACACAACTAATAAAAGTCCATCTGGCATCCTAATTGTTCCTTACCTCTTATCTAATGTTTGCAAACCAGCTGCAAGACTTTGTAAAACTTGGAAATACGTTTCATCTCCAGTGGGGTTAAAAACAATTACTAGTTTTCTGTATGGAGTACAGAACGCAGGACAAGATTGTTCCTGGCTAATTAAAGGCAGGGACTTGGACGCGGGGACTCTGGGGAGCTCTCCACACCACACATTGTAGGAGACCCCAAGCGAATTTCAGAAAGGTGCACAAACAAGTCAGCAGAGCTCTTCTGCTTCTGGGATAAATGCATACGCTATGTTTTACCATGAAGATACGAGAGCTCACTCAGTGCCAGCTCAGTTCTCTCTAACCGGCGACCTGCACCGTACGCCATAAAACATAGCCCTAAGCTGTGGCCTTTGCACTAATGTGGTAAGAGCAGAGAACCTCATACGTTGCCTGCAGCTGGACGTCTGTCAAATATGGGCTCAAGTATTTTCTATAATGTTAAAACAATATCTCAAGAGTTCCTTTAAGCCATTGCTGAAGAGGATCGAGGGCCTTATTATCGTCTGTGCATTTACGTACTTGGAGCCGGATACAGAAAGCACTCAGGTGCCTGCATCCAGCACTGAGCATCTGACAAAACCCTCTCTCAGGAACTGCCTTCCCCTGCTGCTGGCTACAGTCTCCTTCAGCTCATTTTCAGTGTGGACATGCAAAACCCAAGAAAAATACTGAGAACTCTCAGCTCATATAAGCCCAAGCTCCCACCCAAGCCCAGACAGGCTGTTTAGCCCTCTCATCCAGGGGATCCTATTCTTGTGGGCATTCTCCAAGCACACCTACCCAACCAAGACAACCTACCCTCACCCAAAACCATCCAGGAGAATGCCCTTCATTTCATGCAACTGCCCAGAAACAGGGCAAGGAGCTGGCAAGAAGGCAGCTTGTTCATAGATCTCTCATCTGATTTTCAACACACTTCACCTCACTACCCATTTGAGCACCCGTGCAATCCAGGCGGGAGTACTTCGAGGTCAGATCCTGAGCGCTTGCTGCTCTTGCTAGTCTGCTTCACCTCAAACACTGTCATTTGGCCACAGCGCTCGGCCCTGGCAGAACACAGCCTGCAAATCAACAGGTACCAGAACAGCAAGCTGTTTGCCACCGGCATAAGAAATAGTGTGATTAGAGGGGAGGAAAGTAAGAAAAAACACTTCCATGGTGACCAGTATCTGCTTATTGCATTTATTTCTACAACACTGTCCAAGCCTTAACTGGAGTCCTATTGTTTCTGGACACTGGGTGTTTGAATAGCAGAATTCAGTCTCTGACCCAAAGCATTGAGACACTTCCTTTAAACTCATGGTAAAATGAAGGTAGGCACCTAAATTGAAGGATGCAATCTTAAAAATCTGTATTAAATTTTAACCAGTGCATTTTCTTAGAAGCTTTGAGTTCACACTGACAGCCTTGAACCCTGCACAAAGCAGGACAGTATTGCAAAATACCTTTAATTCAAAAATATGACCAAGGAGCACTGCTGGAAACAGGACAAGTGGATTTCAGCCCTCTTTGGTGCCTGAAAATGCTGAGGTTATCCAGTGCTACCTTCCAGTGGGATTCGTAAGCTTCCAGATAAGTCTGCAGCTGCAGGCTTTTCTTCTCCTTGCAAAAGTGAGTCACTGCATCCTCATCCAAGTATACTTAGGTCATCCCTGACATATAATCATCCAATCATTTTTTTAAATCTTTCAATGAAGTTTTTAAATTATACCAATTCAATGATGACAACATATCCCCATATAACTTGTTCTGATTTTTCAATCCCCTTACAGTTAAAAGTCTTTTCCTAATATCTCACCTCAATTTAACCAACTGCGTGTTGAAGCAATTCTTTCTCCCTCTGTCCCACAGTGGGCATGCTAAACAACCAAACACTGCCTTCCTTATAACAAATTTCATCGTATGCAGTTGTCATGTCTTTTCAGGAATAAGCAGGGCAAACTGCTCAGCCTTCACTTCTGCTTTCTACATCTGTCATTATTGGTACCCTTTTCCCACCGACTTTTGGTTATGTATGTGTTTCTTTCTGAAAATGCACATCAGTACATTAAAAACATGATGTTAAATGAGACCATACTGAGGCCAAACCAGCCAGGATAAAGATAAGAACGAGAAAAAGAAAATACGGATCAGCTGCAGACTGTGTATATGGTGTCCAGGGAGAGCACATGCCTTCTCTGCAAAATTGTCCCATCTGCTACTCACATTAACTCGTCTCATGCTGCCCCCAGATCCTTTTCTTCTGTCTTAGGGCTTCAGTACTTTCCCAATTCTTTTCCGTGCTAACAGAAAGTTAGTGAAAACAGTCTAAAACAG
>NW_009198553.1:0-9668 GCF_000690835.1 Fulmarus glacialis | reverse complement strand
TTCCCTCCCCTACTTGCCAAATAGAGAAAACAAGTGGAAAAAGACTTTTGGAGGGCATCTCCTTATATTCTAAAATATGGGGACTAAGATAGGTGGGATGAATTCCTCGTCTCCCATGCCTTCATCTTTCCTCACCATTGGCTGTAAAATGGGCCTGGGCATCCTGCTCAAACCTGATAGTTATTTTCAGATAGCCAAAGGTGGGGTGGGGGTGAATGCCAAACCAGCTCCGGCAATCACCGAAGTCAATAGCAGTCTTTCCGTTGACTTCTGCTAACAACTAATTGGCCAAACCTTGCATGAATTTGACACTTTCTGAAGGAAGTTTATGAGCAGTGTTAGGAACTGTGGCAGTAGTTAGGATAACTCACGTACCACAGGGGATGCTTAATACCTTGCAGGAATGGCTCAGTACAAGGGTGCAGCAGTGACAGGGGATGGCAATTGTTGACTTGCTCTTCTGACTTGACTGTTCTCCCACTTTGTTCTCTCAGTACAAAACTCTTTGAATCACAAATTTAAATGCATTTGTTTCTCCATTTTTACATCGAATAATTAAATGTTCCTTTCCAACTCATCATTGAAGGGCTTCAGTCTAAGGCGTATACATGTGATCAAAATTATATCACTCTAGGCATTTGGCTATTGTGTAAAAAGCTGTGTATTGCGAGCTGCATATACTTCCCAGCCCTCCCTCTCTCCCATCAGCATTGGTTAAAAGGGAAAAGTCATGGGGATAGCGCTCCTCTCTGAGCTGTTGGAGCACATGAGTTCATTCAGTTAGTCCAGCAAAGATGAAGCATTTATTTAAACTGGCTACCAGATTAGCTCTTCTCTCTGTCAGAACTGAGGGTCTAGAAATTCTCATTGACATTTCTCAGTTTTGTACAGTGCAAAGTAGAATTACTCTTGCCTGATTTTGTGCATATGCTCACAGTTGTCTGCACTCTTCTTACACTGAATGGAGAGAAACAGGCACCTCCACAGGGTTGTCTGTTCCATGGATTGCATGATTTTCTTTCTGAGGTGCCTGTGGTTCTCCACTGACAACAAAAGGAGACTCGTGATTTATTTTTAGAGGCCTGCCATTAAATGAGCTGAAAATAGCCCATAAGTGGCTTCCCTCTTTATCACATTGACAGACTTTGTTGAACCTATCTCAACTAACTTGTCCTTGTGACAATCCCAGGCTGCTGCACCTCCTTGTTCCATGGAACATCCCTTCCATGTCCCAAACTGGGGGCAAAGCTGACAACATATATGCTGTGTCAACTGGTGTGCCTTCTCATACTGCTTCTGCTACATGGCCAACAATATCGCTGCAGAGCTTTGATATTCACCTTGAAAAGAGTGTGCACATGGAATCTACTTTTACTAATGATGGACTAAAGCAAAGGGCATATCTGAGACCCTACTCAGGTTATGAGAAACTATAAATGCCTAATTTGTATCTTTTCCAATTTTTACATATTGAATGTTACATTTCACAAAGGAAAAATCAGGCTGCGTTGATCAGAGAACTGTTAGCACCAGAGTCTTATTAATAGTAACTACAGTACAAAAGCAACAGTTTGCAGCTTTTATACAGCATTACATTTGCTTGATGCAGATAAAGAGAAATTATTCATGAGACAATGGAAAAAAAGACGTAAGAGGGTGAATCACATTGGAAGAATACGAAAAAAAAAGTGGGGGCAAAGGTTCTTGAGCATGCTGTGTCATCACCAATGAAAATTACTTTAATTTGCTATAACAGTGGAATACTATTAACTCTTGCGTGGTTGGACATAATGCATGGTGGAGGAGAGAATATTTCAGTCAAATTGAATAACAGCAATTTTTGGAGAAAGAGAATGGCTCTAATTAATTGTTTTCTGAAAGGGAACTCATTGACATCTTTACATCTAATTCTGATTTGCAGCCAATTAGTGTGCAGTTGCACAACTAGAGCCAAACTCCTCTTGCCGCTAGCACTGCACAGCCCAATTGCCTAAGGCTGAAAATAAGTGAACACAGGAAGAGCATAAGTTCTCTGGAGAATAGGATTACAAACTTTTAGTGAAGACATAGTTTATCTGTTAATATTGTAGTTAATGACAAGTATTTTTCTTTTTGCTCCCAAAGTATTATATTATCCAGATTACTCTTGCTTTGAAAAAGGAATAAGTAAAGCTCTAGAAAAATCTCTACTTCAGGGACACCAGCCTTTGCTAAATCAGAACTAATCTAGGATTCCTAGATTTATAAGAGGAGATTTGGTTGTGTGTATTACACAGGACTGACTGTCACACTGGATTTTTATGCAGGCTTATAGCAGAAAAAAACTGCCTGGGTCACCCAGTCTCACCTTTATCTTTTCAGGATTACATCCTCCCTCTCCCTCTCCCTAGGGAGACCACTTATTCTACATGCAGAGATTACAAAACATATTTATTCACGTCAAAGCCAGAAAAAAAAAAGTTTAACATTGTGTCACAGAAGCCAAAGTTAGGTGCTTAACCCAGACACCAAAAGTGACACTACGTACAGGCACACTCCAGTTTTCACGTACAGTGTGTTTCCCCTTTGGGCTGCCAGTGTATCTGCCTCTGCCTGGCGTTCCCACCAGAGAGGACAGTGACCTGGGCTCTCTGTGCTCCTTCATATCGACTTCTCTGCTATTCTTCATTGAAACCTTTCCTAGCACCTGATCTGAATCTATATACAAAATTGGGTGGCATGTTGCAAAATCTACAATGATCTTGTGAAACTTTTCAGGATTTCTTTCTCATTTCTACTATTGTGGGGCACAAAGCAGTCATGTGCCATAACTCAGAAAAAAAAAAAATCCCCAAATTGTCCAGTTTTCTCAGTACTACGTGGATCTGGGCTATGTTGATGTCTATGTTGAAATTCAGGTAAAACCCACAGGACAGCCCAAGCACGTTTGCCTTTACACCAGGCTGGATCTCCAAGAGCAGTGCTGAGAGCAGCCCCCAGGCTGAGCGCTCCCACCACCAGGCCAGGACCAGGTTCCCATTTCTCGTTTCCCCTCCTGATCCTTGCTGCTCAGCGCAGTATTTCCACGGCAGATCACTTCACCATTTCACTGTGAGAATGAAGGACATCCAAACTTCTTCGTACCAATATTGGGAGTGGAGTCTAATGGGAAAAATATTTCTCACAAACCCTCCACACTCTCCAGTTGATAACTTGTGCCCTTCGTTCATCATCTTCACTTACATTACAGAGCTCAGCACAGACCAGGTCACTCCAACTAACTGACCTGTTGCAAAGTGATCCATTTCTTTGTGTTAGCCTCTGCTCATCCTCTGCTCCTACTGTCTCTAGGGCTGTCTCAATGTGCCACATCCCAAGGTGCACTTTGGGAAACGGATGAAATCTTTGTTCTGTCACAGGAAAACACGCTGTCCTTGAGAAAGTTGGTCTCAATTTAAGCTCAAGATTGTGATTTGGGACATTCTGCCACAAACTGCCCCTTGAATGCATCATACATCTCATTGCATTTCACATCTTCTGAAAGGTCTAGAGAGATTTGCTGAGATGTTAGTACTCAAGTGCACACTACTACTTGCAAGATAACACCTAAGATATTTTATGCACAAGTACTTTTGCAATAACAAGAAGAAAACACTTCTGTCTGAACCTTGTTTTTAAAAGAAAATATGGATCTCAGTGAGTCTCAGGTAGCTCAACACATCGTGTCCACATAGGTACAACAGAGATAAACCACTTTGCATCAACTGAGCATACGGCCCACAGATTACAGGACCTGAGCTGATGAATGGTGCTGTAAGCGTGCCAGGAAAAAAGGCCTAGAGCTCAGTTTCAGTGTGGGGAAAGGTGTAGGCAATACAGGGAGGAGTGGGTCTGATCGGCTGATCCCGCTTCTCCTTGCTACAATAAATATCACACTTGAGACAGAGAGAGACCAAGGGAGTGCAGCTGGAGGGGACATAAAGGTACACAAAACATGAGGAGGGAAGGGAAAGAAAATGGTTAATTATTATAGTTAAAAGAAACAGTATTACTTGGCCACTAGCCTCCAGGTAATAAAGAATTACTATTTCTTAGCTAATGAGAAATTACACCCATACAGATCTGAATGAGAATGCAGACCACTGAAAGTAATTCTTCAAGAAAGGATGTCAGAAAAACTTACATCCTCTGAAACCTGAAAGGGACATCACTGGACCACATTGCTGCCAGAAGAGCAACTCTGCTGCGAAACCATCAGAACTGGATTTACAGCAGTCCAAACTCATCCCAGCTTTGATCGTGGGAGGTGCTGTGTGTATCTAATGATGCTTTTCCAGGGGCAAGGCAGGGCTTTTTTTTTTTTTTTTTCCCCACTAACTAGGAATTATTCCAAGATCTAGCTATATCTAAGTTTACTAAAGAGCTGGATTCAGGTCCAACAGAATGGGAGGACCCAAATCTCTGTTATTCCTCAAAGACTTTAAGTCAAAACTCATTGCAAACACAGGGGCACTCCACTACACAAAGGCAGTCTAATCAGTTTCCCATCTGCATCAGAAAGTGACACTGGTATAAGAGTCAGGTCCACATAAAGCAAGGAAATTAGGAGCCCTTTCTAAAACATCCCTCTAAGCAATTATTCCTTTTTTAAAGAATTTGAGGATGTCTTGAACCTAAGAGAGAAAATTCTGAAAGTGATAAACTTCAAATTTTAAGGGCCAAGAAAAAGAAAAAAAAGAAAGAAAAAGGAAAACAAAAAGGAAGAAATCAAAGAAATAAGGAGGAAGAAGGGATGAATGCTTACAACAGCCTTTAAGGAGATTTTATGAGAACACTGGTCTCTCGCAAAAGAGTACAGGGCAGCTTGGGGGGTGTGTGCGCGCATGTATGTGTGTGTATTAATTCCAAAAGACAGAGAAAATTTATAAACTTGAGAGTGGCCTCACATGGTCATCTGTTCTAGCTGCCCACTAAAGGTCTCCATCTTCTGATTTGTGTACTATTCTTCTAACCCTAACACTGACTATAGATTTAATAGCAGAATAAAATACTCCTCCCAGGCTGCTCTGCTCACATACACAAGGAGTGAAGCAAAGGCAACCATGCTGGGTTATTTCTTAGTTGTATTTCACTTTCTTTTTTTGCAAGTGATTAACGAAAAGATTGTAAAAGGATCAAATGTATTTACTGTTCCAAATTATGCACTCATTTCTGGTAAAATATTTCATCCCTCCAGATGCACTCTGCAGTTTTCGGGGCAGATATTTTGTGTTTCCCCTTGGGAACTTGGTGTGGCTGGTACACAGTCATGACACCCTGTTTCTTTTTTCCTGCATTCGGCTCAGGATCATGAACACATTCAGAGATGACAGGTCAGAATTCCTGCAGGAAAGAGCTCATATTTAAAATTCCCATATGCAAATATTAATTTTATTAAGATCTGTCAAAAAAAAAAAAATCATTGAGAGCAAATGGGAAAGATTCACAATTTATTAGTAGCTTAAGT
This sequence comes from Fulmarus glacialis, assembly GCF_000690835.1. Taxonomy (NCBI): domain Eukaryota; kingdom Metazoa; phylum Chordata; class Aves; order Procellariiformes; family Procellariidae; genus Fulmarus; species Fulmarus glacialis. Next base: position 4,183 of record NW_009198553.1, on the reverse strand, counting down.
TATAATTTGAGTTGAGACTTTATTTTAAAAAAAAAGTTCCTGCTTTGCAATTATCTGAGGAGCATGAACAGCCTTCTAAAAGTTCTACATCTTATCACATACATCTTTACCAGAGTGCCAGGTCTTTTGAGATACCTCCTGTTAATCCCTGGATACTTACCTTTCTCTATAAATTCAAGAGAAACTCCAGTACTCCCTAAATCTTTATTTTCCCAATGGATTTTCCCAAACACTGAAACTTGCTATTTTATACCTCAAGAATACTCAAGAGCTTCTCCAGTCTGGCAGATAGATGGCCTCTGCTTCACTAGCAGCTCTACAGCTGACCTGGTTGCAAATTTAAGCAAAATATTTCCTCTTTTTATCTCTCTAGTTCCAAACTTCATGTTTTCTGTATATTTTAGCAGTTAGATTTGGAGGGCAGGGACCAGCCTTTCATTGCCTAACTTCTCACAACAGTTAGTGGATCCCTGACTCATGGACTGTGTCAGCCCCAAACTGCCCCAAAGCACCTCACATTCAATCGTTAACATTCAGTAGTTTTTGTTTCCAAAACTACTTTTTTCTCCCTTTCCTCCTCCTCCACAATATGTCCCTAGTTTTACTTTTGCTCTCACTCCCATTGCCAACATCTGTCTTCACCCAACTCCTCTCAGTGTAGGACATTCAATTGCATTAACACATTCTTTTCCTTCTGCATCATTACTGAAGAAATTACTTGACAACAGAAATTACAAAGATCTTTGGCTTATTACCTCACTCTGCCAAAAATATTACCCTTGTCCTAACCTTACATGTTTTTCATTTCATTTTCAGTCCCAGGAGAGCTCATATTCAGGCTTATCTGAATTCTTTCCAAGTGTGAGTTTTTCAGACACTGTATTTCATGCTCACTGCTTAATGAAATGATGTGCTATAATCCAATAGCATAATAAACTAGATCAATTGCTTTGCTTTCAATGACCATCTTAGTAATTCTATGAAAAAAATCTGGCAAGATTTATTCTTTATAAACATATTCATTTTTTTCCTCGTGCTTCTGAGGACCAAATCTTTTTGTCTGTTAGGCTGGTTACCTATTTCTCTATTAGGCTGGAATACCTCCATAAAAGTAAATAACATCATGCCAACTTCGCACTAGGTATTTTATCAAAGTTTCTTCCTCTTCTTTATAGCCAAGAAGTTTCAGGTACTGCCCTTAACCAATATTTTCCAAAAGAATATATTGTCTTTTTCTTGGTTTGGAGTTTGGCCACTCATTTTGAGACATCTTGGATCTCATTTGCAAGTATATTGACACCTTTGCTTGTTAGACATACAGAAGTACTAGAAAACTTTAAAAAATACTAACTTTCCTCCTTTCCCACTGTCCATGAAATACAAATACAGCTTCAGTATCTTGCAGGTATATTATGAGGAAAAATGTAACTGTAACTTAAGATCTCAGATACTGTGCTAGTGAAGTACATACAGGTAGACAGCTCTATAGACATCACCTATTTCCTCCTCCCTTTCCTTACACTATTGAAAATTATTACACTTCAACTGTGGTTATATTACTTGTGCTAACACATAAAATATCATTTTTCATTCTTTTATACTTTGTCCTTCACAGACTCAGGATGGATTGTTGTCCCAGAGGAAATCACTGAAATGAGGAACATGAGAAAGATCAGGTTTATGCAATACAAACCTGACTCAAAACACAGTCTATCCTTTTGTGCTATGTAGGAGGGCAAAATATACACTGTAATAGCTGTGATTTTTTGTTTATATTCATTAGGATAACAAGCTGATATTATATCTGGTGATTTTTCTTCCATTTTAACCAGCTATCATGGGTCTTCTGAATCCTCCTCCTCAAATTGTGAATGGCATTTAGACTCCAAAATTACAAAAAAGTCTTCCAAACTTGAATCAAATCCAGATGAGAGGTGTTTCAGTAAGTGAAACCATACTTGCTTTCATGCAAGACACATCTTTTGGGAGCTGCACATTAATCTCAGAACAAAAGCTTTCTTCTTCATCCAATATTTGCATAATTACTTCAAAAGGTCGCTGGACAGATGACCTGAGCTCAGGAGAAGGAAACTACTTGGAGTCTCCACAGTCCCTTCCGAAGAGCACAGTTGTTTCCAGCCCATCAAGGAAAGGAGATGGTAGGCACAGCTACAAGCTAAGTCAACTTTTAAGCTGCTAAAACAGAGTTAAAAAAAAAAAAGAAGTTTAATTTTGTCTCTATATAAAGTATTAAGAGTTATGCCACAGGGTTTACATCTACGAGTTGATACTTCTTGCCATCAAGTCACTGTGTGGAATATACCTTATTCCCACGTATCATTTGAAAAATAACCCTAATTCTCAGAAAGCCAGTCAATTAACATGAAGACTGCTCCATAATGAGCTAACAATAAGCCTTTGAGACCTGCTGGTCTCTGGCCTTCCCATCAAGGGGAATATTTCAAAGGTGCTCCAGCACTTTGTGCTGCAAACATCACCACTCTTGGAGAAATGCTTTCTGGACTTCATATCAATCAGTAGAAGAAAGGCCATCAATGCTGTGTTCTGCCTGTATGAAACTAATGGCATAAACCAATTATTTTTACTTCGCAGCTACAGCCCAGAGAATTCCCTGTGAAGTTTCTCCACATTTCTCTTCTGGTTTTGTAGTAATAAATCAAAACCCTTGTTGAAGGGACATTATCAACACAAGTAGTCCTTTCATTTTCAAAACCAAGTTAAAGACAATGCAGTGCAATATACATCTGCTCCATGTTCTTTTAGTAACTTTTTGGTCTCTGCAAATACACTTTTCTATTTTATAGCCTATCTGTTCCCTCTTTTTCCAGATGAAAGACTATAAATACAAACAGACTCTGCAGTGAGGCCCAAGAACAATAAAAAACACCAAGTAAACTGACTTAATCCACCTCATCCCCCCAGTTATTGCAGTTGGCGTTGACTATGTAAACAGGTTCCTCCACAAAGAATAAATCTAATGAAGCCTGATATCACACAGATCTGTGTTTAATGACGCTTACAGCCTCTTGTTTCCTTCCCTCCTTTAGCAGAACTCCCCATCCATCTCCTAGAAACTGGAGGGGCAAAAGCTGATGCAAGCTGTTGTTGCTTGCAAGGTTTGGGAGCGTTGCCACAGGACCAGCATGCTCCATGGGCGAGCACGATAGTCAGAGCAGATGACAAGCACACAGGATTCATTTGGATGCCTTTTCCAGAGTCACAGTTTTGACAAAACTTTAAAGAGTATCTTTTACAAAACTTTAAAGGTGATAGCTATGCCCTCTGCCAGACTGGTGAATTGGCCAGAATGTGTCAAGGTCAGCAAAAGGTGGTATGACAAGCAAAGATCCACATATGCAACTATATAATTCATTGCCTTGACATATCAGGCTAAAAAGCTCGAATTTTCCACAAGAAAATGTCACCAGGGAGAAAATAGTGTAGTCCATATGCAATCTACTTCACAGAGAGGGAACAGAAACTTGACATATTTATCTATCAAAGAGAAAATTAAGTGACAATTCAGGTGTGATTGTTTCACACCTCCTTGAGGAATGGATGCAAAGGATTCCCTCTGTAATAGATAAATGCCATAGCAAGGCACAAAGATTATAGACTGAAGCTAGGACTCTAAGGCTGGAAATAAAATGCAGTTTTTCAGAAGTGAGGGATAACTGAAAACCAGGAATTGACTTGGCAATCAGAGTAGATGCAGTGCTGAGAAGGCGAAGTCTCTATCATAGCTTTAAAACAACAGTAAGAACTATTACAAAGATACTTTATATTCCACCCGAAAGCCAACTGCAGGAATTATTGGATATTCAAGACCTTCTATGTTATGTTAAAAGTTCATTTTGACTATCATATTTTGACCTTAGCCAAAGGCTATATTTTGGCCTTAGCATCTAGAATTACACAAACCAGAAATACATAGTATTTCCCTCAAAGAGCTCATATCCACAAGGGATTCTGTGCCATCGCATGCGTCCATACCAACATGCAGGACATGGGGCCAACAAAACGCTGAGTTACCATAGTTTGACCTTACAGTGGTTCAGTAAAGCTGGACTTAAGTAAAGCTTTCATTTTCAAGGACTTCAATACTACTACTTCAGCCTACTGCTTCAGTAAAAGTGGACTTCAGTAAAGCCTTTGACACTGT
>NW_009198552.1:35410-65264 GCF_000690835.1 Fulmarus glacialis | reverse complement strand
TTTAATTATTATTATTTTTCTAAAATATTTTTCATTATCTTATTTTAATTTAAGGAAGGAAACCACATTTTTTTCGGTGTAAACCATATGCCTGTTAAGTTATAATTTAGTCCGATAATACTTGAACTTCTTTTTTCACTTTACCTATTTACCCGTTGTGTTATTGTATGTCTTTTTCCAGAATTACTCCATACCTCCCTATTTAAGTGTTATGTCGTATTTCGCTGTTTCCCTGCTTTTATGTTTTTAAGTGTTAATTCAAGGTAACTCAAGGTAATTGATTCAAGCTTTTACCACTTATTTGTTTATTATTTCACTTGCAGTTCATTTAATTTTTGCTACTGCACACCATTAAAAACTTAGACACCTTCTGACCCTGGTCTGCTGAAGAACAAGGGTATCTGCTCCAAGGATGAGCCTCCTCAGACCTGATTGCAGCACTGTGCAGGAGCTAGTCTTTACAATGAGTGTTTACAATTGGAAAAATCTGTACTTATACTAAAGACTTTTACCATATTTTAAATTGAGATCCTCCTGGAAATTCCACCAATTTATTTTTTCATTTACCTGTCTTCTATCTGTACTACATTTTTTTTTTTTAATGCCAATTTGAGTATTATTTATATGGACATAGAACATTTCATAAGAATTTTATGAAGGAAAATCCAAACCCTGTACTCCATGTATGCATTTTTCATTTCATAGTTACTTTCACACTACTGGACCTGTTAACTTGAGTGCCATCACTTTTGTAATTGGTGGCTTTGGAAAGTATTCCTAACAATCTTGTGATGTTGGGTATTACTAGTGATAAAAGGTGCATTAGTGCAGTCCCTAGCCAATGCTGGAAAAGTCTAACAGTCATTACCAATCTGATAGAACTTAAAATTCCTAATCTGAGATATAGATACTTTTTTGTAATATAACTATGAGATCACATAAAGTATGATTAGGAGGGAAGGAAAATTTTATCTCTTGAGACCTATGATGCATCAGTATATTACTAAAAGAACTGCAAAATCACCAGGTATTCCTTATATATTTCTCATCTATACTTCCCTTCAAAGGAAGGGAACTTGAAGGGATCAATTTTTATGTGAGGAATTCTGGATTTCGTTAGCATAAGATTCTGCATTTGATTATATACTATTTTTTTATTATTAATTTCAAATTTTTTTTGTGGTGGTAAGGGTTTTTTTGAGTAGTTAGCATAATGAAGAAAGCTTGAAGCTTTATGCATAATCTTTTCTATTTTTTTTCTAAAAATGTAGATGTTTTATGTTCACGTCATTCATCACTTTTATTTGCTTGTTATGTATTTTTCTGAAGACATATTTTTCCCAGTACTAATTTAGCCAGGCAAGTCTCATTACTTGGTCTAGATGAAGTCTTTCATAAACCAGCTTGCTTCAGTCATGGGGCTGAGAGAGTGAAATCAGGTACTGAACAAATTATTGGAATCTCTTTGCAGAGCTGTCTCATATTTTAGTATGCCTATTTGGCCTTTTCAGTTGATAGGTAGGTAGCCTTTAGTCAAACTACTTGACTCATGCTGGTCCCATTTGCCGTGTGATTTCATGCTGTCCCAGTATGTTACATGCATGTTACATGGTGTAAGTCATAAGTGTGTGTGTGGTGTAAGTCACACTTTGTGTGAATGAACCCAAATTACATCCTAGTATGAAGCAGCATTTCATATATTTGAATTGTTAAAACTTTAAACTTTAACAGCGAAGGAAGTTTCAGCTTTCAGTTCGGAAAAAGCCTGTGCTTCCTATTGTGTTCCTCACTTATTTCTGTGAAACAGAATGTCTATCACATTTTCTCAATGGCTAGGTTTCTGTTTCTTTTGATAATAGTTGTTGGTAAATAATCTGCTTTGAACGTAACTTTGACCACAGCTATTGGCTCTGGTTTTGTTATTGATTAAGAGACTTCCAACTTGTAAGAACTATGTGGAGTTGTTGAGGCGAAGCACCAGTTTCGGGAAAAAGGATGAGACTATAGAAAACAATTCTATGTTTGTTTTGTATTTTTAAAAAATGATTGTCCACCATAGAGATGTAGATTGCTTTCCATATCTGTGATATAATTAACTTTGACTGTAATTATTTAGGCGTCAGATGAGTAGGACACCTAGAATTTTTGGTAGCTCTGTAAAATATAGATGTCAAACTGCTGGTATTTGTACTTGTAATTACCATGAGAGTTGGAACTGTGCCTGTAAATTGCAGATCAAATTTACAATCTTCAATATATTGACATCTAAGCCACTGTAATTAGCGTTTCTTACTGGACTGTATGACACCTCAGTTTTGATGTAAGAAAAAGGGCTTTTAGTTTATAATTTTATCAGTGCCATTCAGTCACTGAAAACCTGTAGGATTACTTTGAGCATGGAGAAACCCATTGTATACACAGTATTTTAGATTTTATTACAAAAAATTAGAGATCAGGTGAACTTCATATAATGAGATATATAATCTCTCTCCAAACTGGCCAGTGATACAAAATATACTACACCAATATACTACATCTTGCAAACTGAAGAAGAAGTTTGAATGAAATAGGAGCAAAATTATCAGAGTTCTTTCTAGAAGGAAAAACTGAGTGAACAGGGGTTATTTGACCCAAACAGAAAAAGACTCTCAGAGAACACTATTTTTTCAAATACATAAAAGACAGCAGCAAAATTGAAGGGAATTGTTCATCATAGTGAGGTAAGATCGGACAAGCGTTAAAGGGTTTGGATGGATTGCAGCAAGGATGTTTTCTACTGTGTACTACCGGAAACTTGCTAAGGGTGAAGATAATAAAGAACTGAAATAATTGCCTATGAGGCTTTGGAGTTTCCACTTTGGAAACCTTCAAGAAGTGATTGCATGTAGATCCGTCAAGTTGATTTCTGCCTTCAGGCACAGTTAAGGACAAAATAAATGCTTTCATTCTTACCTGCTATGATTCCTGGATAATTTTCATTATCAACTAACTGTGAGTATTCTAAATACAATTAATACACTTCATCAGTGAATGCTTCAATTTAAGCCAAAAGAAAATGAAGAAACAATACTAATGAGAGAAATGAAAAAGAGAGGGGCTGAAAATAGGGTATATCTCAGAGCTGTTATACTACTACTCCAAAAAGCATTAAAGTTTTGCTAGTGAGCTTTCTGGAAGATAGTACTAGTACTAGTGAAAGTGTACTTTTGAAATGCCCATTTCTGACAATATATACTGTAATTCAAAATAATAAGAAGATATATTATTATATGATATATTACTATATATGTTATACGTACATATATATATTATATACATTAATAACTTTCAAAAATCAAAGTTATTAGACAGTAAGTCTACTATTTTATTTAGAGACACCTTCCAGTTTTGTTGCTGTTACATGTTGTAAGTTTTCAACAATACATATGTCTAAGTATTTCAGAACAAACACTCCTCTCTCCTCCACAAGATCTTTATATATAAATAGGTTCAATGTGTGTCACGAATTATTCACAGATTGCACTGGAAGGCAGCATCCCTTTATTTTAGAATACACTTCAGAGTCTGTACAGCAGACAATGCAGATCTTGAGAATGAGCCACATTTCGGCTATCATTTAATAGTTACTGACTTCTCCTCTGCTTCTGAAATCTGCAAAGAGATTTCTGTGTGAGTGTTTTTCTCTGTGAGTATTTGGAGCAACACACTAGGATCTGAATATGCGTATCATCTCCAAAACACACTGTTGCCTCCCCATAAAACCAGCTAAGCTAGTAATAGTGGACCCCTTAGCCAGTTCTGTCCTGCTTAATAGTCCACGAACAACTTATGGTAACTCTTATTTTAGAAGCAATGAACAATAAAACAGCAGATGAAAATAATTGCCAGTCCAAGCAGAGTAATGCACATCTAAGTAATAAACAGAAAACCGCCTACTGCTTTGGAAAGGGGTGTCTGTAGAAGATCTTTCTAGTAAACAGAGCAGAGCTGTTCTGCTTTGTTACTAGTCCTGATTTGTCTGGTTCATCAGAAAATTCTGCTTATTCCCCTGTGCTTGTTTTTGTGCCTGGTCTTCAAATGATCTTCGTCTCCTAGCTCATGACTGACTCTCTATTGCCTTGATGCATCACAGCTGCAAGGAAGTTGAGCCATTGGAGTAAAGAAGAGAAATAATGAAGTTTGAGTTTTCTCCCAGGCATTACGTTTTCATAGTTTCAGCATTCCCACAATTCATCACTTTGTGTCTCAGGCAATGTGTATACACACATACACTAAACATCATCCTTTGTGTATACACACAGACACACATCATCCTTTCTTTTCTCCATCCTAAACTTCATGAGTGGTTTGCCATAAAGTTATCTAATTGCTTTAGTCACCATTTTGCTTTGCTAGCCAGTTTTTGCTGGCCATCCTTGTTTTCTTCTGTTTTAACCACTTCCTCTAGTTCCTCAATCCTTCTACAACGTGCTTTTTGCAGCTGTGGGAAAGCCAAAACATGTCCAGCAGAAGCAGCTAGAAAAAAATAAGAAAGGTGAAATAACCCAGATATGCTACCATGACTGGATTTTAGGTCTCCGTTCTTGATATATTTCAGTGTGTGTTCAGACATGTGTCAATGAAAGTAAAGTTTGCAATGGAAAAATGAAATGGTAGCTTGAGTCTAAATTCAGAAATGTGTGATTCTGATTGGATTATGCTTTTATTGGAAGTGACTAGATTCTGGGTTTGAGAACAGGAAAGTCTTTGTTACTAACACCCTTTAAAAGTGATTTAAAGGTTATTTAAAACCTTAATTGGTTGTTTACTTGTTTTAAATCAATATTTCAGCTTACTTTGCTAAGTCAGTTTTGAGAACCAAATTGATGGTTATACTGTATGGACCTTGACTTTGTCTCGAGTAATGCTGTCTGTAGAGTACTGGAGGAATGTTCTTGTAACCTATGCATTATTGGAATGTTTAGCAGAAAGGAGAGGAGTGCGCAGAATTTGTACATCATTTTCTCTGCTATCCTCATCATGTCAGAACCTAGAAAAAGGATAAATAGAGACTAAATAACCTAAGTTTATAAAGTCAGATTGTGCTAGACAAGCATAATCACTCGATCAGGCTCAAACATACATATTGCAAGAACACATGAATTTAAAAGTATAAGAGTTGATTTTTTTTACATTGAAAGTTGTTTCCATGAGTTTAGATTTTGATTGATAAATAATAATGCACAGCACATATTAAAACTAAGAATATTAAATACTAGAATACACTATGTAGAAATTATTCTTGAATTAATGTAAAACATAGAGACAATCTAATTTGTACAAAAGTAGTTCCAGTACTCTGTATACTCTCAATAAATACAACCACATATAGTGAAATAATTACGGGCAATTAGTTCTTAAAAATGTAGTGTATTGAGTTTGATTTCTCTTTTCTTAATAAGTGTAGCTTGCAGTCCTCCAATTATGCTATTTTAGAGTGTAGTCAGTTAAGCCCATTTTCATTTAACAATGAAAAACATTTTCTTTTTCTCTATCACTCTATCAAAAACCTATGTAAAATGCAAATGTACCCTGAGTATATTTTGCTTCAGTTTTAATTTGCTTGTGATAATGGTAACTGCCTACCACACTTCTCAAGCTTTTCTTCTTTGAATATAGATAAAACTTACACATACTGGTTGCTAATACATTACAGTATCTGTAACATATAGTTGCTGTATACAACCAGCCTTAATTAGAAAACACTAAAATGAATTTAGTCCATTTGGTTCTAGTTAGTTCTTCTTTTTTTTTTTTTTTTCCCCCTTACGTATCTTCAACACAAAGCCTTTTGAAATTTTTGAGTGCATTTTCTGTGTTGCACAATTCAGGACACCAAGCAAGCAGGCATAGTAGCGTCCTTCTGACCTAATAAAATGATTTTCAACTCTGAAAGTAAATTCTCCTGTTGTTAAAATATACTAGATAACAGATTTTGTGACTTTGTATGTGAGCTGCTTTGAGGCAGAAAACAATGAGTCCATTCAGTGGTTAGTAGGTTTACAGCCAGGCAATGATGTGCTTATGGTATTAGCACAGCGTTGTATATCACTTTATCTACTGAAATTTAGCTGTCACTTTATTGCCAAGACAACCAGTTACTGTAAAGGAAGATGCACAGCTCCTTGCAGTTATTCTTTGTCTTGACTACCTTGAATAACTCTGTAGCATTGGCTACTTTGTGACCGCACTATTCACTGTCATTGGGAGAGTGAATTAATTAATGAATATTCATTAATAAATATGCTGAACCACATAGACCCCTTCAGGTTTCCAAAGGTGACTTCACTGAGAAAATTATCAATTACTCTTAATTTCTATCTCCTGTCTTTTCCCCAGTTATTTATTCAAGTAAGAAACACAGACCTGGTTTGACACAAATCACTGAAGCAAGTAAAATACTTAATAGTATAGAAGCATAGCTGCTGCGGTAGAGTTTATTAGAACTACTCACGCTGGTTTCTGATGATCCAGAGAAAAGATTATTACAGATTTGCCTATCATGAAATTTTCATGCAAAGACCATATAGGGAAACAATAAGAAATTCTCCATTAAACTCTTCACTGCAGTGCTGCTAGTGTGATCTCAGTAACATGAAAAATCACAAAATAATTAGAAAAGATAAGTAGATGGCAGTGGTTATTCCCTGAACACTCTTGACTTAACTGATATCAAAAGATTTATTTTGTTCATGGATCAACAACAGATCTCCCTAGAACAATATGAGCCGGGACAGTTAAGGTACTTGTTCTTCTTATTCAAGAATAGCTCATAGACGTGTCTGTAAAGAATGCTACTTTGTTAAAGATACACTGTTTTGCCTTTTGGCTACCACTGAAAATGAAGGGAAACAAGAAACCTCCAAGACTGAGACAAATTGTCACATTCATTAAAGTGAGATGAAATGGCCAGATGACTCAAGAGTATTGTGGTAAATATGGTAATGCAACATTAATGCAAGAAAATCATATGTGGGCTAAGACAGGATAAAACTATTTGTTCTTTCAGTCTGGTAGTTCAATATTTTTTTGTTCTAAAACCTGTAAGGTATTGTTTTGGTTTCTGAGACTGCTTGGAATACAATAGTTTTATTGTGGAGTAAATTTTTTACTTGTTGCTGCTTGAGGGTTAATGGTAAACAAAAATGCTCCAAATCTGTGAGTGTAGATGCTTAAAATTAACCTTGTGTTTATATAGCTTACTTAGTCAAGAATTAATTCTCAGAATTGAAATGAAAACCATGGTAAAAATAAGAGCAAGTGATTTAATTACAATTATAGGCAGAATATTAAAAAAAGTTGAAGGACTACTTTTGCAAGTGTACAGGTAAAACTTGCTGTGTAAAGAACAATGGATATAAGGAATCATTCACAGAGCAGCAGGCAAAACTCCTGATAGTCAGTAGAATGTAGATAATTGTAACAATCTGTCCAAATATTTCACTATAAATTAACTGAAAAGGAGTTATAATGAAGAAAGACTAGGATCACTGTTCATTGAACAGTTCAATGTAATTGAGTTCCTGAAGTGATATGATATGGATTAAGGGCTCAACTTTATTGGGTCAAAGGAGTAATTGTCCTTTTAAGGTGAAATTTTATAAGGTGGCTGAGCCAATCTAACAGGGAGTGGGGCGGGGGAATGACTGCCACTTTTAGCAGCAACAATTGCCTGTTATCTGGTGAGACCTCCCGTTTCTAAAACTTTAGCTATAATGCCATACAGCTTCTAGAGAGAAGTGGAAAAACTGTGTAAGTCAGGAGAGAAAAAAACCCCACAAGATTCTGGTGGGGTAGAACAGGAAGGAAAAATACAAAAGGAGAATTTCATCAGAATTTCACACTACAGCAGTTGAAAACCTCATGTATCCATTACTTAATTATTTTGGATGATATTCAAACTGAAACATATGAAAGGTCTTGTTATGTTTATTGGTACAAATATATGTATAAGTAATTTAATTGTGCAGAAAAAAACATGACTGCATTATCTTACTTAAGACTGCTTTACGACATTTGTAAGAAGCATAACATATTTTGAGGTTCTTTCATATATTTGACTCCTTATTTGGATAGATAACCATTGGATATAGGTTGAGTAGGAAGTTCAAAATTTGGCTGACTATACATATATGCAGAGTTTCCATGTAAATTACATAACATATACAATATGATTGTCTATGTCAATGGCTTTATGGTACTTGGAAAAATATCAGTGAAAGGTTTTCCCCACACTCTGCTTTCTTTTTCCAACAGAGTAAATGGTTGTGGAATACTTTTTTCCTATTTATCACCTTGTTGAAGTGCCAGTTCCAAACCTTAAAAATAGCCAAAAGCAAAGTGAATGCTGCTGTGAATTGTTATTGTTGCCAAATGGCAGCTTTTCCTTTGCAGGGCAGGGAGAAGGATTTGACTTAACTGGTTGTTTTGGTTTTTTTTCCTTCTTTTTGAAAAGTGCTTTAATTTTGTGTTGAAATTGCTGTTTGGTATGAAATCCATTTAATTCTTCACATTATCTGCTACAATAGTCATCTTAATTGAGTAAGCAATAATCAACCTCGCTTAACATGCAGAGTCATACAACTGCTGCCCAGCTCCCATGAAAGGTGTCAGCTGTACCCAAATCCTCTTTCGTTTCCCTCAAAAGAGCTTTGGTGTAACTATTCGTTTATAATTTTACTGTGAGCATATGAGCTGTTTCATGCCTCAGTAATATTTGCAAAATTTTTCCCCTTTTTCTGGAATTAATACAGGAATTTTACAGAAAGATCACTAATCAAAGCCTTCTACTTTATTTTTAGTATTTTGTGTTACTGGTGATTCTTAGATTAATATAGTATCCAAAGATCATACCCTAGGTTAGGATTCCCTTTTCGGCTTCCCTGGTATGAAGACAGATATGAAGAAAAACAGCCTTGGTTTCGAGAAGTTTACAGTCTAAATAGACAATGCACAGAAGGTGGAGGAGAGTGAAAAGGAATAGGAGTGACTTTGCCTATCACCACCTAGTTGTCATACAGGTGGCGGCCAAGTGCTGTATCCCTACACTAATTTGCTTCTAGGTAAATTTAACAGAACTAGTCCTGTCAGTATAACTAATGCAGCAGCTACAGAATTCTGCTTTTTTAAAGAAGGAAATATAACCTGAAACAATAATGCAATTGTTGATAATGGGAACAACAGAAGTATAACTTAAAAATGTGAATTGCAGTTTTTAGCATTATAAAATGCATATCCAGGTGGGGTTTTAAAATTTACAATGGTGTTCGGGAATACTTTTTTCCACCTCTCCTTTTTAGGAGCCTCATCTTGTTTAGTGGCATGTATCTTGTGAGTCAGAAGATTCTCTAAGCAATATATGGTGTTTTCCAAGAAGATGGAATGGCTGTGGTTATAAGGCAGTATTTGAATCAAAGTGCATCTTAAAATTTTTTTTATATAACTATAAATACATTTTGAAAAGCAACATCCATACTAAAGCGTTAAAATCAGGGTCCCCAAAGTTTGGCACCAGAGGCATTTTGCCTCTTGAGACCATATCTAATGTTTTAATAAGACTTAGCATATTCTTCAGAAACTCTTACCATGAAGTAAATCTAAATGATATTTGTGGACAGGTGGTGATACCAAGTTTTCTCCTAGCAGGCAGGAACATTTGCAGTAAATGCACTATATTCATATGTCCTTTCAGGAAGAAACCACAGGACTCTATCCTTCGTCTGGTGTGACATAGTTAAAGAACATAGCTGAAACAGTGTGCAGAAAAAGCTGCCTGCAACCAATCCACAAATTAGTTTGAATACTTTTCTGTATAAAAAGTGTGCTCCATAGAAGCACCTTCAGAATTTGTAGTTATGATTCCAAGAACATAATTTCATATCTGTTTCTAGATCTGCAGCTATTATGTTTTAATTCAGTTTGTTTTTTTTTTTTTATGCTGTGCATTTACTTTACAGTATAGTAACATTAGTAGGAGAAGATAACTTTAAAGCTCTAATTTGCCTGTCTGAAGCCTATACCATATAAACAATTCATTTTGACCCAACATCTGCTTAGTGTTTTCACCTCTTGAGAATAGGTTATTAGAGCAGCTACAGCATACAAATGTCATTTATGGAGTAACAGGGGAAAATACCAGATGGTATTTTGCTATAACAATGTGGTTACTTCAAAGCTAGTGGCACTACTGCTACTGTGTAGTATCCTGGTCATGTAGCTAATGACAACACAGACCCCTGCTGTGCCTAATTCTTCTGAGGTTTGTATAAATGATGCAAAAACTCATTAGAATTATAATGCTTTGTGCAGGCCTGAAATTTTGGTATGTTTTTCTATTTCTTGATAGCCTCTTTGTAGAAAGATTTTTAATACTACACATACACATCTTTTTTTACTGTGTACTGTCTAGTGTAGTTACAATATACACTTCCCAAAGTCACTTGATAACACTGCAAATCAGTTAGTAACTGTACATACTTACTATTTTTATATATCAGAGTACATATCAGAATAGATACACATAGAGTAATTGAGAAAAATGCTTTAGTTGTCCGAGGAAACAAAAAATTGTTGTCAAAACAGAGGTAGTGAGAGGTGGTAGGATCATTGCCAATATTTTCCACCATTTCAGACAATGCAAAAGTGGGAGGAGTGGTTGGTAGACCAGAGGGTTGTGTTGTCATTCAGAGGTACCTCAACAGGCTGGATAAATGGACAGAGAGGACTCTCATAAAGTTCAACAAAGGGAAATGCAAAATCCTGCATCTAGGGAGGAACAACCCTCTGCGCTGTCTGGAAAGCAGCTTTGCAGAGAAGGTACTGGTGGACAAGAAGTTGACCGTGAACCAGCAATGTACTCTCATTGCAAACCACTCAAACAGCCTCTTGGGTTTGTGTCTGCTTCTGTGCACTTCAGAAGCAGAGTGTGCAGTCAGTTCTGGACAAAGGCAAATTACCTAACAGGGCTGTGGAAGGCAATGTATTTGCTGAATTCTGTAACGTAACAAACACCTCGGTAATAATACAGGAAGGTAGCAGATCTGCACTGGATACAGCAATATATTTTTCCTGTAATGTGCTACCTTTTTGATTTGATACTGAATATATCAAAAATCTAGTTATGCATGCAAAGCTGTATTTTTCTGAATTTTATGTCCTTCACCTTACTGTACTTATCTACTTCGCCTTACTTGCCAGCAGGTCAAATGAGGTGAGCCTTCCCCTTTACTCAGCCCTACTTTACTTAAGTGAGGCCACATCTGGAGTGCTGGGTCTAGTTCAGGGCTCCCCAGTAAAAGGGGGACATGAACATACTGGAGTGAGTCAAGTAAAGGCCACAAAGATGGGGAAGGGACTGGAGCATCTATCATACAGGGAAAGACTGAGACGCTTGGGACTATTTAACCTGGAGAAGAGAAGGCTCGGGAGGGATCCTTTCAATAAATACCTGGTGGGAAGAAGTAAAGATAGAGCCAGACTCTTCTCCATGGTGCCCAGTGACAGAACAAGCGTCAATGGACATGAACTGAAACACAAGAAATTCCATCTGAACATAAGAAAATACTTTTTACTGTGAAGGTGGTTGAATACTGGGACCAGTTGCCCAGGCTGGTTGTGCAGTCATCACCCTTGGTGCTTTATTAGTGCTTTGAAAACTGTCTATTTGCAGTAACATATTGAACTGTTTTAGCCCTAGAAATCTCAAATATTGTCAGCCAATGTGGTGGAAATCATATTCTGACATCTACTATGATTGTACACAGATTTGGGAAATAACACCCAATCATCTCTTTTTTTAGAATGCAAGTGCTTTGCAGCTTAAAAAGATCTCTGCCTGTGGCTCTAGTGATAGAACTGTTTTAGAGATAGGCTCAAATATTCAAGGGACTCGAAAAAGAGTGAAGCGACCAATGTAAATCTCTTCAGAAGCTACATATACAATTCTCTTAAGTTCTTTTGAAGATTTCAGATACAGGATATTGTTTCAAATGCTAGTTAGAAGAAAAAATGCATATCTCTCTGTCATGAAACCAGTGTGTCCTTTGTGCTTTTTAGTAGCTTGAATGAAGACACTGACATTTAAATTGAGCTACATCTCCAGAAGGCAATCTGTCTTTCACTTGCACTTAATATTTCCTTGAAAGTAATTTGAAATAGGCAAATAAACAATCACAAAATTTCAAGTAATTACCGTACTTAATTTTAACATTTCCTGATAATTATGTTTAATAGGACATAAAAGGTTTCCATTTGTTTCATTATACTTAATTTGATAAACTTTAAAACATTGGAGAGATTTCTGAATGGAGCACTGAGTCCTAAATATTTGAGAATGACAAATTATGCACATTGAATTTGTTTTTCTGACTCATTATACATTATATATTCTAGCTCATTAGCATTATATAAGCACCAGATCTCAGCATTTTAACCATAAGATAATTACATGAGAAGCTGGTCAAGTAGTTGAGGTTGACCTATGAGTATATTTTTTTTCTGGTATTACATTTCTTATCCAAAGCATGTTTAGGTCAAAAGACTCTTATCAACAAGGCTACTTTGGATACAAGCTAAATGTAAACCTGTTTCATTCTTCACCAAGTGTTAGCGTTGAAATGAGGGAGCAATTAGTCACTATCGCTGATTTTCAAAACTGAAGTGTAGTTCTACTCAGTCTTGAGAACCTGAACATTGTACAGTTCTTCACTGAGTATGGTTCTTGCTGTATTTTAATGATCTGGAAGTTAACCATCAGTGTTTAACAAGTCATTAGACTCTTTGTGTGCTTGTTGTAGATAAATATGCACCTCCACCCTGAGACAGGAATGTAAAATAGATGGGCTGCTTTGGAGGTATGTAGGTGCTTAATTATTATAGTTAGGTAAGACCAAATCCCATTTTTTGTTTAAATTGTCATAGTTTCACCCCCAAATGTATCTCTGACTATTTCTGTCAGCATGTGTTAAGGTAAATAGCTTATTATGGGTATGTCAGTAAAGAATTCTTGGGATAGAACATACAGTAAATATTAACCATTGCAGAGATTTAAATTCAGGTCTCTCCATTTTCTATTAAGTGCTCTAGCTACCAGCCTGTAGAGATATTTCTGTCTTTTCTTTATTTAATTTGTAATTTTTCTGTACATTGAGAAACAGTTTTCATAGGAGAGCACTTCATTCCAGACTAGACTATAGCCTGGTGATCAAGGCCCTTTTCATGAGATAGATGCATATTTCCTCAGTCAAAATATGTATTGAACCTTACTGCCTTCTGTGTAAAAGGAAAACACTGTCTGAATTACTGAAAGTAAAAGGGAAGCAGCACTTACTGTTTATGTACTCAGAGCTTTAACTGCCTCAAGGAAAAGTGGTATCTGAGCAAGGGGTTTTAAGATCTAAGTTACAGATTTGGGAACTACACTGAAAATTAAGTGTTCACTCTCTTTGTGCATCTGGCACAGTGCTTCTGCTGGGTTGGTCATCTTCTGTTTCTGCTTCAACATTTTTTCTAAGATGTTTCCTCAGCTCTAGAAGTTCCTGAGGGAACACTTTGATTTAAAATCCAGCAGAGATTCAGTACTGGTAAGGATATTTCAGAGAGGTGACACAGTCCCAATGTGTCTCACAACTGATGGGTGATTCTTGATTTGTATCTTGCCAAAGTTTTATTTCCTTTCCTGAAAATATATCTGTGTTAGGATTTAAAACAAAAACAAAACCAAAAACAAACCAAACAAAAAAGCCCCCACAACCTAGCTCCATGCTTGATGTTCAAACATGACTTTAACAAAATTTATTTGTTTCTGACTACAAGCGCTTTGTAATACAGGATTGTGCATGTATATATTTCCTGTTGTTTATTAATCAATGCAGATAAATCATGGTAAAACAAACAGGCTCCTATTGTTAGAAGACTGAATTACAATAGTACTACAAGCTAACTGTTAATCTTTTCTTCCCATCTTGGTATTGCATTCTAGAACTACCTTCTGGAAAGATCGTGGTAGGCGAGGTTGGTATATATAATTAACAGAAGGCAGTGACTGACTAAGTGCTTTATGATGCTACTATAAATCCTCTGTCTGTTAAGAGTGAGGCTTAGAACTGGAATTTTCTTTCTCAGATATGCTTGTATGACTATAACTTTTATAATGGATTTCTTTTTCTAGAGGCTTTGTTCCCTGTTCTTAAGGTCTCCTAAGTAACTTTACTTTTTGCTGTCATAACCATTTTTAAAAATAGTATTTTTGTCATCTATAACCTTACAGGTTGATATTTGCACCCATATATTTGTGTGACTAGATATATTCAGGTACTAATTTAATTTCCACTTGTCTCAAGGTCTAGTGAATAGAAAAATCTGTGTTAGTTTTGAATTTTATATTTATGTAGTTGTGTGTGCGTCATTACTATCTCTGAAGCCCATCATGGACAGCTTGAATATGTGTAATAAATTATTTATACAGAGGACTAGAACTATGACTTTGGATTAATTCCCATTTCTCTGCTAAATGCAAAGAATAATGGGGCAACTTGATAAGTATTGTTTACCACTGAAGCCAAAATTTTTCCTCTCTAGGGTAAACAAATCATTAGGCAGATTTGAAGGGCATCTCTTATATTTGTAAAACCTGAATGGTGGTCTCCTGTGTAAATAAATGAATGGCCTTTCTAAAGCAAACTTATATCAGCAAATTGTGTCAAAGCTCATGTGTATGTTGTGTTGGTGTCTGTCATATTTATAGGTGGATATAAGATGATGGAGAGTTAATAGCTGACTTTGTGGTATGGCACTTTTCAGTATGAAGTTACTGATTCACATTAGTTGAAAGAAACATTAATTTAGCAATTCCAGCTTTATAGAATTGCTGTTTTTCCATGGGTTGCAGAGTTTTTTCCGAGATCTCAGCTTTCCACTTTCTCAGCCTGCCTTGTCATCTGGTGGTACTCTGCAGGTTTCCCATTTGTCTTTGTCTCATTCTGCACTAAATTCTACTGAACATTTAATTCTTTTAAATGTGGTGACCAAGGGTATACATAGACTGTTAGTGTGCTCATTTGGTGCATGGCTGCTTGTTAAGTTGTGGCAACTTAATTGTGTGCCTGAGTCCTCTGTTTCTTTAACAATTATCTTTTAATCAATCCCTGGTTCCGTGTTTCCAAAAGTGGGATGGTTATTTTGCAGGAGTGGAGGAGCAGGGGAGCGGTATTGCTACCTTTTTGTCATGTGTCTAGCGTAAAGGGAGTTTTCTCCAGTGTAAGGGGAGTATTTCCTGGGTGCTGCTAGAATACAACTGGAAACAGTAATTTTTCCTGAATCACATATATTTATTTCTTACTTATATGACATATGCTACAGAGATGAGTGTATGGAATCCATAATGTAAAAGCAGAGATTGTGCAGGAAGGAGGATGTATGCTAGCAAGTTCTATGGGAAAAAAAAATGAAAGGAAGTTAATAAATACTGAATTCTGTTAGTACAGTTTAAAGCAGTAAATAAGGTTAGCAAAATTGTTCTTTTGCAATCACTTTTGGTAAACGTAAGAATATTTTACTCACTTGGATCCCTAAATTTGGCTTCTGGTACATCTGAGTTTCTTTTTGATGTTGACAGATATTTTTAGTGAACTTGTGTATACAATTTCACACATCACCAGCATTTTAAAAGCCGTTGAATGATGGGCAAGCTGGTAGAAGATGCATAATGGACTTTTTTCAAACTAAATGATTTCCTCCTGAGGAGGAATTTTCTTTGAAATTATTATCTAAATTAAATTTTTCTGAGAACTAATGAATGAAGCATACAGTGTAGACAGCATATTCAGTGTGAAAATGAAACCTGTTTTTCCTTCTATGAAAGAAGAAAATGGAAGATGTGAATGGAAATGTCACGCTTCCATAGTGCTAACATCACTTCCATAATTGTCTAGGATAATTGTGTTTTTGAATATCTGTATTCCTCAGAGAATATTCCTCAGTGCAGAGAAGTTGAAAACAGAGGTTTAAAAGATTTTGTGGTGTTCAGAATACTTAACCAAAAGTTTATATTGTATGGTACTATTAAGATTTGACGTTATATTTTTATGTCCTATGAATGATATTGCTACACAATATGATATTGAATTTTCATTTAACATGAAAATGCTTTTCAAATGTTGTTGAAAGAGGACTTAGTAGTTACTTATCTTGAGTTCTCAAAATAGTAAGAGCAGTCAGCCTTACCATGATCACTCTTAATATCTGTGCAATTGACTGCAAATTAAGCTCAAGGTTTAAATTCAGTCATTGCCATAAGTAGTGGGATAATGCAATTCATTCAAAAGACAAAATTGTAAGGTTTTTAATAAAAGTTCCCCTTTAATGGCTATGTATATCTGTACATTCCAAATGTGATATAAAAGTCAATATTTGGATTTAAAAATGCTACAAAATATGAATATGAATCATAATCCCAATAAATAGGGACTCCACAATGGTCAACACTCTAGTTATGTGACTGAATATTTGGTGTCTCTTTGAATCTTCAGTCTGTGTAAGTTACTGGTTTGTGTCTAACAGCCACATCAGTTTATTCAACTGCTGACGTGTATGTCTGACATTATGGGCTACTGCAAATTGGATGAATCTGGACTTTTAAATCTAGCATGAGTTAGAGCACTTCCCTTTATGACTTCAAAATCTTCTTCGCATTCATCTTTCCAGACAAATTTTCTCTTAGTTAGCTAATGTAATGATGCTGCCTGGTCTTTCTAATTCACAGAGGCCTACTGATCCCCCTTCTCCTTGAGGTCTGTAGACATTTTCCATTCAGTGTGGCGGTGAAGCTTAATCCATGCTTTCTGATTATATGCCTCATGGAAGTAACATAGTGATTTGTCACATAAACCCTCACTCCTTAGAAAGCATTACAGTCCTTTATGCTCCTACCAGATGTTCCTCACATATTTTTCTGGAAACTAATGAAGTAATGTAAATATAAAAAGGTATCTTCAATCCTAAAAACCTGTGTTAAATCATTTGCTGCTCTCTCAATTTATGAATCTGAAAGATCCTTGTGATGTTACTAAATTCTTATTTCTTTTTCTTCAGCTGCCAGTTAAGTCCAACAATTCCAGGTACTAAGCCAAAAAAAAAAGTGAAAAAACAATTTAAATCCAGAGTGTCTTCTCTAGCTGGGCACACCTTGTACTGTCCATAAGAGTATGACATGTCCTGTAATTAATACTTATCTTAAGGTTCTGTTGATCAGGTTTACTTCAGGTGTTAGTTCATTTGTCACTGAATTCAAACAGATGGGTTGTAATGATATCCCAAGGAATTTTTCATGCAAGTTGGGCTAGTGCTTTTTGATAATAGTATGTATTGCATTGTATTTGTATTGCATTACAAGCAAATAGTTACTCAACTTGTGGCTTTTTGCTAGTTAGTGAATTCCACTGCAATAACCTGTGCCTTTACAATACCTACGAGTATAATAATGTTTGGGACCCATTCAGGAACCAGTTTCCTTTTATCTGTAGGATGCCTGTAGACAGTTTGCACATGGTTTTCTTCTTATTCTACCATGTTACTAGCAATCATGTCTTAAAATATTATAGCTGATAGTGAGCTGATGCTAAGAAGCTAGTAGTTAAGTGATAATACATTGAAGAAAGAGGTAGGGGATTTTTTTTTTTACTAAGACAGGCTTCATAGAGTCCTATGGACTGTCATTTGTTGAGTGATTATAATGCAGGTGTCCTACATCACAAGATCATATGGATGTTGATCCCATGGCAAGGTATGTGTGGTTGTGCAATGGGGGCTGCCATCCTCTGTGAGAGGTAGCAGGAAGCTGGCAGAAAGATTTTTGCACATTGCAGCCTGCCTATATCTGAAGTGCCTTTGGGAAGAGATTGACAAGCAGGATATTGTGAGCTGTATGACTCGTTCTGATGACTTACTGCAGTTTTCAGTTAGGAGGTTGCACACTCCTCCTTTCATGTAATCCTGTCTGCCCATCTGTAATTCAGCTATAACCTCGTGTAAAAGGTTTTCTTCTGCCACTACTCTGCTCTGGGAGCACGTTGGGAAGTTCCCATGTTAGATGATTTAAAATGATTGTTCATTTCAGATCCCCTCATTATTCACACTTGACATAAGAATTATTCTCATTGCTATCTTCTATATTATGCTACTTTTTCTCTCATTATATGATGTTCCAAATATTCCTTTCTCTTCATAATGTGAGAAAGGTCACAAGTACCCAGAGGTATGATATGTCTCTGTGACAGTAGAAAATGTAGATGTGAAACAAAGAGTTTGTCTGCATTAATATCCACTGGGGGAATAAAGTCTGAACTATGAAAACCTGTTGTGACTTGTAGTGAAAATCACGTTGTTCATGTACATTTAAACCAAATTCAGCCTTTTGGCACTGAAAACACCTGTGGCTGTGGTTTTACATACTATAACTTGCTGTATGTGATGTCATTTCGGCCCTTATGGACCCATTTCCATTTATTCTTCAGAAAGTATGTTGCTTTTTGAATTGAAAGTTTTCAAGCTCACGGTTTGGATCTTCTCATGTCCTCAGATGATGACTGGACAGAAAGCAATAGCATACCTTTTAGTATTATTTGGTTACTCTTTACATATTTACCTGGGATTTTGTATTCTCAGCGTCTTTTGAAAATGTAAATAATTTCCAGAACTCCTTTCTTGGAAGGTGTGTAATATTATTCCTATTATGTGGAGTACAACATTAAAACAGAAATAGATATTTTCTCACGTGTGAAATCTCTAAACTACTTAGCAGGTAGTAGGTTTTGAACTTACTGGAGTTGGTAGCTTCAAATCCCTTTCAATACATTATTACATCTAATGGGATGAAGTTTGAATAAAAAGGAGTTCCTCAGCATTCTCTAGTGGTAGACTTGTGGCAGAAGTTGAAACTATTGATTTGGTGGCACTTTAACTCGACAAAGAAGGAGTCGAGATACGTCTATAAAGTCAAATACACACAATCACAAAGTGGCTTCACATATTTTTGAAGATACCGGGATGCAAGCCAGTTTTCATCTGGCAGCCGTGTAGGACTCTACAAAGCCCAAGCTAAGTAATTCATCTTTGCCTCGTGACCATGTAGGCATGTCTGCAAAGAGATGGGCTTGTTTACAGGGGGCTAGATTGTACCCAGAGTAATAACTAATCCCAGCTAGGATCAAAGGAGTTTCATATGTGACACTGAGCATCATATGTGGCACAGAGTTAGTGCTCTAAAGAAATTAATCTCCTTGCTTAAGTGGCAGTTCATCATTGCAAAACTGTTCCTGTGTGTTTTTAGATGGCTGCATATTTTACCACTATTATAGGAATCTGCTGTATCATTAATCATATTTATATTTTTTTTTTCCTGGAGCCTTGACTATCTTAAAGTCATGAAAATATCTGGTAAAATATGAGCACATCATCCATTACTGTCCTAATATAAATGATTTTGATAAGGTTTGAAGGAAGATGAGCCAAATAAAATGTTTTATTCTGCAAAAGTGCAGCTTTCAGGTAACTCTGAAAAGAAAGCCCAGTTTACATATAAAAAGAAATGGTCTTTGTCAGCTTTCAAAAACAGTTGTGCAATTTTGTTAAGTGTTGGTGACAAGCTCCTGGCTAAGTCAACAAAGTCATTTTGTGTATGAACAAATTGTTCAGATTCCTTTATGTGCAGCAGTGTTTATCTAAAATTAGGATAATATGAGCCTGGGGCAAAATGTCTACAGTAAAGTGGTCTCACAGTTAAACTTTCTTCTTAGAGAGTGACAAAAGATATTTGTGTTAGTTCTGGCAAGTTCCATCAATTATACATGTGCAATATTTTGAGTAGAGACATGTTCTACCAAAGATGCTCAAATTAAATACAAACAATAGTAAGTAATTTGTTCTCTCATTTCTTGTGTTTATTTGAACAGATTTTTTTGAAATCTTCATCTGAGCTAAGCTGCCTGCTAAACCTTACGCCTCTGGACTTCCCATTTCAGGTAAGATCTGCCAGATCAATACACCTATTTTTCACATTTTTGTTTCAGAGTACAACTATAAAAACATGTAAAGATGGGAACTAGAAGTGAGTGTAAGTAAAAAAGGGCAAGGAGGAGATAAGAGACGATAATTTTCAAAAAACAAGAGGATTTCCTTGCAAAATTATTTACCCATTTTCCAAGACAAATTATAAATATATTGACAAAAACAAGGTCATGGCTATCTGAGGAAAGAGTTCAGCTAGTCACCAGTGTTTGCTGCAATAACAGTGCTTTTAACAGATTTAAAAAAAATAATCTCCTACTTAGTATTTAGGGGTTTCTTTTCTTAGTGGGATTCTCAGAGATCAAGTTAATGTGGAGGAAAATGCTTCCTTACAGGTCTTCCTTTTTTTTTTTCTTCTCCTCCCCCTCTAGTCAGTTGCAAACTAACTGTATCAACATTTTGGTTTTGCTCCCTTTTGTATTGCCATAGCCACTTTTGGTTTGTGCCCTATCCTTTGTTTTCAGATCCTGCCTTTGTTTCTCATTTTCTCTGTCTTGATGTAGTAGTATGTGGAAAAGTTATATTAAGAATATTCCTCCTAAAAAATTAGCAACAGGGTAATACTTTAGAACAGTAACTTCCAGCATGTAAGGCATAAAAATCTGCCATCAGAGACCAGTTCAGTCACCTTGAAGCAATGAAATATAATTCGTAAGGTCCATATTCTCTGTTTCCCTAAAGCCCCTATCCTGAGAGCAGGAAATAGGCAAACCTTTAATATTTAAAACAATAACAATTTTTTCTCTATATGCTGTACCAATGAAATACCTGAAAGCTCAAGTTTGTGTTAACGGTTAATTAAAAAAAAAATCTCACATTAAAATGCCATATGCTAGGCCTCTTCCACCATTTCAATGGAAATACTGGTAAAAAATAACATATGTAAGGGAAATAAGAATAGGGAAATGAAATTTTTCTCCATGAGGTTGCCATTTAATTTTATGTGCCTCAAATATCTAGTCTCAGAGGCAGTTACAAAAGTGAAAGAATGTGGCTAATTTCTGACAGTGATATAAAGGCTATGAAAACAGTATTGTGATGCCATTTGTCAAAAACGTGAAGACATTGATATTTTGGATAGAAGTCCATGCAAGTGAAATGGATTTAGCTACCTGAAAGAACAAAAAATGTAATTTTCTTCATGAGGAATGTCACCATTTCCCATTAATATAAATAGGACCCAAAGGCATTCTTTGCACAATTCCTAGTTAATATACATATCTTCTGCCTACTGGTAGCATCTTTTAGACTGTTACCTCATACCTTTGAGTATGTTACCTCAATCAGACTGCTCTGATTGACTGGCATGCTTCATGCTAACTCCTTAGGGTCTTATTTATTAATATATTTGAACATGATTTTATTATTTCCAATGGGTTCCCTATGGGCAATTGTGCCTAAGTGTGATCTGTCTGTCCTGAAGTGGAGAAACTGAATAATTCATCTGAAATCAGTGGGAATTATTGTATCCTGAAGGGGAAAAACAGGGTCCAAGGGACTCAAATCTTCATTTCTGGGATCAATTAAAGAGTTGGATGGGGAATAATTATATGGTTGAGGTATTTTGTCCAATTGACTAATGGAGACAAGATCTTCAAGTGCTTGTTATGAAGTAGTGATTGGTACAGTTTCAGTTTCACTGTGACAGACTTGTTCCCTTATTCTGTATGGATTTGAAACAAATAAAAATAAAATCTCTAGTCAAGCTTTTAGTGGAAATTAAAAGCATGCAAGACTGAAATAAGGCATTAGGGAGGCAACATCCCTGCCCAGGGATATGCAGTTAGGGAAATTAGTTAATAATCAGATGACTGTTAAAAAAACAGTAACTGTTATCAAAGTCAGGACTGACGTAGGACAGAATATATAATTTCATTTTGACATCAGATATAGCAAATTTCTTAAATTTTCATGCATCTGTGTTGATTTTGGAAACAGTAAACGTTAACATGAGAGTTCATCCAGAAGATGACACACCACTGCCTTGCCATGTTTAACAAGCTACAACTCATATAGTAATTCACTTTCGCCTGAGATTGTGTCCAGACTTTTCAGCACTTTAGGCCTAAGATGAAGCAGCCTATGTACCAGGTCTCCCATCAAATGTGTTCTGTATCTTTTAGATTTAGAGATCCCATATGCATGCAGAGATGTAATTTAGAGATTATAAAAGCTTTCTTTAATAGACTCAAACATATTTTTTTTAAGCTTGACATCTGAGTTCATTACAATGTAATTATCCTCGTAACATTATACAGGCCTAAATGTAGGTGATCTTTTCTTAAAAATGAAGTTCTGGATAGTTCAATTTGCTCATAAACTGTCTTACAGTGTACCACTAGTATCTTGTGCTTACTGGTGTTCATACTGACTGTCTCCAATAGCCACTGAAGCAGGAGTGTAAGTCATAGGTGGTGCTATCGACTATGTATTCCCCAACACGCCCCCTCGCCCACACCCCCAGGGGGGCTGCTTCCTTCCAGCTATCCGAACCGCACACCTCCATATGCAGCTCCGGGCAGGTGGGAGTGATGCAGGTCTCATACCTACTGGCTAAGTTGATTTATGGAAATGTGCTTGGCAGGTGGAACTGAAATGAAGTTGGGCTGTTGTACTGTATCTAAGTTAGACGATAAAGTAGGGATTTATTGACATGAAAGAGATTTAGAAAGGGGAGGAGAAGGATTTTAATTTTTTTTTTTTAAATGAATTGTATTACTTTTAATTCCTGTTCTTCTAAAAGTGAAGATCTTAGATTTCCAGCTGGCTTGTAACTGGGGTGGTATGGGAGGTAAAATATGTTGCTTCTTACCTATGTTGTGTTTGAAGATTGTTTTACTGTCCACAGAATGTTGGGTAAGGGAGAAGAGTGAGTAGTGAACAGTGCAGAGTTACAGTTTCCAAAGAAAACAGACAGCATGGTGATGAAGGAAACAATTCCAGTGCTGCTTAGTGAGTCTAAAGCTACCCCTAGAAATGCATATTTATGGATAATATGTAAATGAAACAGTCATCATTGGCTCTGATTAGGTATAAAGCACTGAACAAATGGAGAATTGAAAAAGATGACAAATAGTCTTTATGTTACATAATGTCTTAAAAAAAAAAGCTGGCAAAAATATGCTACTATAGAATGGAAACATCAAGAGAAATGCTATTTTTATAGTGATTTACTGGAAAATTCCTCGACGAAAAACAATTCCTTTGCGTAGAACATTTGATGCTAATGCCACAAGAATTTTCTTAGCTATGGAGTTTCCAGTGAGGTAACTCTCTAAAATGTTTCTTTTCAGTTACATTGTAGACAATCCAAATATGGCAAAGGAGATTATTTTAATTTTATTAATAACTCTAAATAATACTCAGAGGAGAGAAATGATAAATCTCAGGACTAAGCAAGCATTATTGCAGTGGAGGTTGTCACAAGGCAGAAGACAGTGTGAGGCAGGATGCAGAAGATAAATACTTCACAGGATGATTATTGTTCTTTAAGCAGATGGTGCATAGAGGAATAGACTGATTTTTGTGGTATGGTAGGTATCGTGCAGCACATGTTGCTTTAAGAATAATGAAGACATTCGCAATCCCCCAAATTAAGGGGAAAATGTATCATGCTATAACTAATGAGCTGTCTGAGTTATTTTTAACTCAGTTTATTAAGAAAAGATTGGAGCAAACCACAGCAATAAATCTGTAGGATACATGCATCTCAGATTGATTTGCGTTCAAGGTCATGACAAAGTTCAGCAAAAATGCAGATCTCAGCAGAATAGCTCTTCACGTATCATTGATTGCTGTGCTTCTTTCCTTTTTAGGTAGCACTAAAGTATAGTGATGATTATTATATCATGGTAGGATATGATGTTAGGAACGATATGTACTTGTACATGTTTGTCTTCCAGTGTTCGTCACATGCCCACTTATAGCTTTCTAGTTTGAGTGGAAAACATGCAATAATGAACTTCACAACAGGTCTATAAAAAACAAAGTAACTGTTGAGTCATAAAGAATATTTCTTCTGGGGAGGCATTCACACCATTTGATTTTATACATCCAACTAAAATGCCTCATACAGAACCTTATCTTCCTGTGTCATGAATGAGAAAAATTATTTTATCTGTGTTGTAGTTTAGGACCTGGGAGCTCGTGCTGTATCTGACCCTGGTGCGCATCTTCACTAGATTCAAACTCCATGTCAGTTACCTTATTTCTGTGGCAAAACCAAAGTACCTAAAATAGACTTCAGCTCATGTAGGATCTTAACTTTCTCCATTGATTTTGTGTGGAGACAAGCATCCCACCTTAGTCATTTCATTTAGGTTTTAAGGTTAATCAGTTAGACATTTAGATACTCTCTGAGCAGCAGTTATCCATATCACAAATCTGGATAATTTAATTTACATGTGATTTTAGATGGCATGATTTTATATCTTTTTATAGTTCCATCAGAGGATAAATGGCAGTAATTTATATATATTAAAAAGTAAAATCTGAGTTATATCAAGTCTTCAATGAAAGCTAGAGTGAATTTCAGGGTTTATTGAAGCAAATTGGCTTATTTTTAGCAGGAAAACCCTCATTTAAAACAAAATCTATTTAATTGTTTTCCTTTTAGTCTTTCTATCATAAATATCCTAAATACCCTGTGGCTGATAATTGGTCTGGTTTTCGCTCTGGAGTGCATCATTGTTGACTGATGCTGCTCCTGTTGTTTGATAACTACACCGTGTCTCCTTTTCTTCTATTTTATTTTTATGCCTGGCAGAATGCAGCTTTTGCATCTTTGTGTCTCCAAGATTGTAATCCTTGGATAACAAGGTTGGAGTGGATGAGAGAATTATTCCTTTCAGGTCAGAGAATAATTTCCTACGCATAAGCAGAAACAGTACTGCAGAGACACTACTAATCTGATAGTTACTGTATATTTTTATATAAATATCTGCTTTGTGAAGGAATCTTAGGAACTATCCTCATTAATGCTACCACTACTGAAAACTTTGGGAAGAGAAACAAATCATTGAAAGCTCCATCGGCAATGAAATCTCTCGTCATTAGTCTCTGCACTAGATAACGCTCTGACTAAAGGACACAGATGAGTGTATAAAGGCTAAGTCAATCTAACTCATTTCAAACATACTTCTACAAAAATGAAATAAAAATGAAACAACATAAGGAAATGGGAGCAAAAAGCACAGTATGAAAGATGGGTAGACATTTTTTGAAACATGGAATAGAGGTGGATGGATTTTTTTTCTTTGAAAATATTGAGCTATTAATAAAAAAAACAGGATCTAATAATAGCCAGTTAAAAAGAATGGAAAACTTTTTTTGTCATTTATTTTGTTTGTATTCAGTTAAAGCCCTTACATTTGTCATGTAAAGCAAATGCTAATCACAAACTATTTCATTTAATTCCTTCCAATAAGTTTTACTTTAAGAGAAAATTCTCATGAATCTCATGAGTCTCTTTCACTGCAGTGCCAAAAAGCTATAATGTATGTAACATGGACAAAGAAAGATGAGGATGTGGTGTGTCAAATGGATCTGTTTCTTAAGTATACCTATGCATCTGTAAAATTGCTTTTTTCTCACAAAGGCTGATGATATACTTTGCATATGAAACATTTTCCTGCCAGGCAGTGGTGTTTTGCTGAAATTAAAATTCCCCACGAAAAATGATACTTTTTGCAGGAAATTTCCATTTAGTTCTAGGTCAGGTCAACTTTAATCTCCGTATTGCCTGAGTCACTTTTTTCTTTGGTCTTTTATGCTTCTTTCACTATATGGAAACCGGGGGACTCAGAGGCACCACAAAGCATGTGCCCGATCATCTCCTGCCTCCATATTTGGATAAGTGAGAATTATTACTACCATCACCACAGTTTGGTTTCCATGGACAGAAAATCTACACATAAAGATTGCACAGGAGCGTGAGGTGCTTGAACTGGATCCTTGATGAACCAGATGTTGCGCTGCAACAAACAGGCCTTTACTCTTAACAGCCTTTTAATCTTTTACCTTTTCATATGTACGTTTAAGAAGGGGGCAGAACAGGCACTGAGGATTAGTGTGTCACCACATATAAGCATGTCCTTGCATGGCTTTAAAATTACTTACCTGGGTAGAAATAGCAGTGAAGATAGCTGAGGATTGCTTGTGCAAGCTAGCAAATGTAGGGTCCCTGTAGCACTGTTGCCACTCTGTCTCCATTGCTGTTATCTCTGCTACCGATGGAAGCTACTTTGATTATGTCTGTGTCTTTTGTAGTTATGTGCCAAATTTCTCCGTAGCCAAACCTTAATCTCATCTGTATTTGGCATATTATTGTAGTACAGAGTGCCTCAAAACCTTCCATCTCCCTTTATTTCTTCCGTCTCTACTGGTGATGCAAATGACTTTCCCAGGGAAAGAAGGAAACCTGGGCTGCCTATGTGTATTTGCATTGCACTACACCCTCGCTAATAAATCTTCTGGAAACTACAGTGCCAACCTTATGAGCTTATAAACCAAACTGGACCTAAGGTGGCAATGTACAGAGCCAAGTTGGAAGTCTTAATATGTGCAGTTTGGATAAACTAGCCAGGGATAATTCAGAGCTGACTGTATTTTTTGAAGTATTGCAGCTGTAACAACCTAACCACCTAGTATAAGTTATAATGCTGCAACGCTCACCATACTATGTGGGCCGAAACAATCCCTTGTTGCATAGTAAGGGTGAACAATGCCCTTTGGAAGTGCGAATTTGAAGCAGTATTAGATGAAGTCATTTCATTTCCCCTTGTTTTACAACTTAACTATTACCGATGAACTGAAGTCAGGGTATATTTAAATTTTTTTATCATATATTTTATGTCAGCTTAAATTTAAAGTGTGTAGTGTTAAATACATTGAACAGAAGACTAGGAGTCTGATACATTCATTCATTCCTCACTGTTCTCTACTTCAGCAGGCAGAAGAGAAATGTCATAATTATTAGACTTACTTAGTAATTTAAGCACCTCACAGAGCTGAGGCTGAGTAAAGGTGAATAAACTGAAGACACAGTTCAAAAAACAAAAAAGACCAAACACCTATCTGCTGCCATTTCTTCTTTGAAGTGACTGAACACTTGAAGTGTATCGTTTTTAGTAATAAAAGCCTCTAGACATCTCACTGCTTTTGTGCAACTTGAGAATTGCCTTGGGCTAAGCCATTTAGCATTTGTCTCCCAGCTAAACCCACTTAGAATCCACATGCTACTGGTTCCATATATAAACATATATTCACACACACGCATATATATATTAACTATTCATTAGATAAACCAAATAAGTGGTCTTTATAGCAGAGACCAGATACAGGGCTCTTCCTTCACAGTCAAGATTGTCACATCCAATATGTAGTCATGTTCAGTCTTGCTCCATCATTGCATTGTAGCAAATCTTGAACTCTGTTTTATGTAGAGGCATGGTGAATACTCCCCACAGGCTCACTGCTAGGATATCCATGTGCAAAAGAGTGTTTAAATTATCTGACGGTGAAAAAAATAGTCTGAACTCAGGTCTCGCATTCCTTGTGCAAGCATTCAAACTTGAAAGACTGAAAGGGACACCATTACTACCTCCTTCTCTTTTAATGACCAGAGAACCTAAGAAGCTAATGATGTCTAAATAATGTTCTTATTGTTCATTTGTCAGAAAGAATTCTCAGAATAGGCTTTCAGGTTTTTTTGGTTTTTTTTTCATCCCCAGTGGGCATAGGAATATGGTTGTAGTGCTAAGCAGGACTGATATTTCAGATGTATGCCCTGGTCTGATCGGCTAGCCCAAGGGAGCTCTCTGCCCTGTGTACTGGGCTGCTTTGGTTCACGTTCTAAGACTCCCAGTTCTCTTCATGCCCTGTAAATGCTTCAAAAAGGAAAACCAGAAGCAATGCATAAAACTTAATTTCATCAGTCAGAGGATATAAAGAGCTAGTGATCTGTAAAACAATGCTTTTTATTGGTTTAAAGACAGTGAACATGTTAGATATGGTATAACTAACAGGCATACTCTAAGCATCAGCTTTTTGCTTCCATTTACAATCAAACAAGCCTATTGTAAAGTTTTGCACATGAATTTATAATTTGCTTCTCTCTGTCAAACCACTACTTTCTTTAGTAATAAATAATTAGAATGAGAGAGTACATTTTCAGTATCTATGGGAATAAGTACTTTATCACAACTATGTGCACAAATAGCATATCTCTATTGGAAGCTTTATTGATACAAAAGTCATTTTCCCTTGGCTTAAAAAAAGTGGAATCAATAATAAGTGAGCTATTTTTATAAACAAGATTAAAGCAAAATCCTTCCCATGTAGGAAAAAGCTGTATGGCAATGAAAAAAACAACTCAGTAACGTGCTAATCTCTCTTTCTCAAATGTTTGTTCATCTAATTCAGAATCAGTGCAGTTAATTCCCAGTAGCTTTAATGCAGCTTCAGATGGAGTGATAAACAAGGAAGTATATGTTTTACAAACATAATAGCTAAGTTTATGTGTGCTTATGCTAAGTTTAGGCTAATACATGAGTACTGTTTTATCATTGTCCGGACTGTTAAGCTCTTTCTGTGGTCCTTTTCATAGTAGTGGCCTAAGTTAAAAAACAGTCTTCCATGTAACAGCCAGGCACTATTCAATAAGTATTCAAGGTGTAGCTGCTCTGTTTTGGGCTAGGCAGGTAAGAGAGTTTCCTATGCCAGTTGTCATCAGGACCAGAGCACAGTCCCCAGAATGTCTTATTTTAAGTGTGGATATAACTTCTGTGACCCTGAGTTGAAGGCAATGATTTTAAAAAAGTTATTGATCAAGTGAAATTGTATTCAGTGTATAAGTGCACATACACATTCTTATATTTCCATGTATAAAGAAAAGATTAAGGTTGTAAAGTCAAGTACTCAAAAGTTAGAAAATGTGTATTTATTATGGATACAAGTCCTTGAGAGTTTTTTTTTTTCTATTTGAAACAAAGTGTTTCAAAAAATGATCAGTTTCTGTGGTATTTGTAGTCTTAAATATCCTTGCAAGTGAAAAAGGAGCACTTGAGTAATTCCAGTTTTATTTTAAAAATAAAATAATTCCATTTTGAGATTTGAAATAGTTTTACTTTTAAAATTTAATCAGAACTTTATCAAAATGGAAAAAAAAAACCCTCAGAGTTGAAATTATTTGTAGGTATTTACATGAAATATTTTGATCAGTTAAATTCCATTTTTCATTTTTAGCTTTGCAAGAGTATTTACTATTTTGACTCTTGGTTTTGCTTAATAACAAGATGAAATGTCAACAGTTAAAAAAAAAGAGGTGCAATTTTGCCTCAGTTCTGGCTATGATACAACCTTATGACACAGAACAATGACTTTCCTTTTCCAAAAGACCTTCGCCTCACTCTGTTCTCAGAATGCCTGGGACTTGTGTAAATGAGGTCATTAAGTTTTCAGGTCAGAGATGTAAAAAAGGGAAAGCATACAATTAGTGGTCACATCTGAAAAGCTGGCCTCAAGTGACCAGCCCAGAAACACATAAAAACTTTGTGGCAGAGTGAGGAATACAAATTTAATTTTGTAGCGTGGTTTTCGTTTGCTTGGTTTTCCAGACCTTCCTTTTGATACCTGCAAGATTCTGTCTGACTCATGACACTTGTATTGGGTTTGCGTGGCCAGGTTTTGGTAGCGGGGGGGCTACAGGGGTGGCTTCTGTGAGAAGCTGCTAGAAGCCTCCCCTATGTCCGACGGA
>NW_009198552.1:0-34985 GCF_000690835.1 Fulmarus glacialis | reverse complement strand
TTTGCTGGCGGGACTTGTGCCTCCTTAGGGGACCCACGCTGGAGCAATCTGTTCCTGAAGGACTGCACCCCATGGAAGGCGCCCACGCTGGAGCAGTTTGTGAAGAGCTGCAGCCTGTGGGAAGGACTCACGTTGGAGAAGTTCGTGGAGGACTGTCTCCCATGGGAGGGACCCCATGCTGGAGGAGGGGAAGAGTGTGAGGAGTCCTCCCCCTAGGGAGGAAGAAGCAGCAGAGACAACATGTGATGAACTGACTGCAACCCCCATTCCTGTCCCCCCATGCCGCTGGAAGGGGGAAGGAAGTAGAGAAAATTAGGAGTAAAGTTAAGACTGGGAAGAAGGGAGGGGAGGGGGGAAGGTGTTTTTTTAAGATTTGGTTTTATTTCTTATTATGCTACTTTGATTTGATCGGTAATAAATTAAACTTATTTCCCCAAGTTGAGTCTGTTTTGCCTGTGACGGTAACTGGTGAGTGAACTCCCTGTCCTTATCTTGACCCACAGGCCTTTCGTTATATTTTCTCTCCCCTCTCCAGCTGAGGAGGGGAGCGATAGAGCGACTTTGGTGGGCAGCTGGTGTCCGGCCAGGGTCAACCCACCACAACACTGTAACAAAAAGTAACATATAATAAATAATGAAGAGGTCCTAGGAAGAATGCCTTCTTTTCTGTATTTTTTGTACTATTTCAACCTAGTTGTAGGTGACGTGCTATTATGTAAACAAACATAGATCAGAAAGTCAGTCCTCAAAAAGCTTGTGATTGAAGTATAATTTAGGACCAGAAGTGTAAGGAAATAAGTAGAGTAATATTCAGCTTGGTAGACAACAATCTCAGGAGACTAACTTACCCTTCCTCAGCCTACCCTTGTCAAGTTCACTGTAGGCATGGTGAACACAGTGTTTTTAATGAAAGCTTTTGAAATAGAATGGTAGATATTTACTAGGTGCTACTGCCAAAAATGAGAAGCAGGATAGGGCAAACTTGTTTTAAAATTTACCAAGTGCACACTGGAGGTTAACGTTATGAGCTGTTTGAAAACGGGAGTCACCAATCAGCCGTGAATGAAAGATGATAAGTAGGATGACGGGGCCACAAATGGCTTTTAAAGTGAAAACAAGTAGCTTGTGCAATTTCCATAGAGAATCCAGAGCCCATATAGTAACCAGCTGCAAGATACTGTGTAAGCAGGTTGGAATATGCTCCTAAAAGAGGTCTTAGAAATTAAGGAGGCATAGGTGCTGGTGTTTGTGCCTCACTTTCTCATCAAATAGTTATTAGCTATCAGCAAAGGGTTTGTTAATGTATAAGCCACAAAAAGCATATGGAATTTCTCTCTCCAAAATGAGAGATGTGAAAGTCAATAATGTCATTAATATGGTCCTAAAGGACAAAGCTGCACTGAAGATGTCAACAGCAGTCAAGAGATGAAGGAGCAAGGAGGGCTTATGGAAAAAAGCTCTGGTTTAGATCTGTTTGGGTTGGTGACTACACACCTGTGGGGAGATATCAGAAGGAAGAGATGGTGTTTGTGTAGAAAGCGATAGGTCTGACTACATCTGTCAATACCTGACTTTGTTGTTTGTGGAGGAGATTATCTAGATAAGGCTATGGAGAGGGAACAGTGATCAATTTAGAGGCCTGTGGAGCATTCATAAAATGTTGGAAGAATGCATTTCATGGAAGAAGAATCTAAAGAGGACAGTCTCATGGGAA
The DNA here is from genome assembly GCF_000690835.1 of Fulmarus glacialis. Taxonomy (NCBI): domain Eukaryota; kingdom Metazoa; phylum Chordata; class Aves; order Procellariiformes; family Procellariidae; genus Fulmarus; species Fulmarus glacialis. Next base: position 33,271 of record NW_009198552.1, on the reverse strand, counting down.
ACAGTGGCTAACAAAACTTCATGAATATGATTTACTGAACCAGAGACGCTTGAGGAGCACAATGCGTGTTAGGGATAGTTTTAGCTAAGAAGAGATAATTGGCCACTTGGATATGAACAGCTTTATTCTGTGAAATCTAAGAGACAGAAATTGAACTGGAAAAATGGTAGATGGAATAAGGGAGCTTCTGGCTGTAAGCTGAACATTGAAGGATTTAAAAATTATAAAGAAGATGGGCTAGTAACTGCAAGGGAAATAGGCAAGAAATTAAGTTTGTAAGGATGAGAGATTTATTTGCATCCTTAGTTAGACAAAGAAGAGACAGAAAGAAGGAGAAGACCAAGAAGAAAAACAGAGGGAACAGGTATGAAAGAGAGAAGAATCAGGAAATGCTTGAGATGGGAGGAGAGGATTTGGAGGTAGAGGTGAGGAGATAAGCTTTCAAATTTCTTATGGGAGAATTTGGTTATAATTCTGTGAGGGATAGGAATAAAGAAAGTAAAAGCAAGTTGTGTAGATTGGGTAAGTGTTCACATCATTTTACCACTTTTCTCTTAAAATAAATTAGCTATTTTCAATATAATGGTATAAAAGGGAGCAGGAGAAAGGGATGGTTTGAGCAGCGAATCAAAGGTGACAAGAGGCAGCTAGGAAGAGAGAAGTCGTATTGTCAGCTGGAACAATGGAAGAAGTGAAAGTAAAGGGTTTTGACTCAACTTCAGAGCAGATCCACTGAAAAACCTTTTTTTTTTTAGTGAATAGTATGGGTGCTTAAAGTATTAGAATGATTCCATTTATTACCTTAGTGCTCTTTGAGCTTTTTTTTTTTCTTTACACTTTTTTTTTTTTTTGGTGCAGTGTATATCTGGTGATTAGAACTCGGGTAATTTACATGTGTAGTGTAGTGTCGTGTCACATGTCTCATACTAGTCATATCCAACTCTAGTCCAACCTTCATTCAGGTTACTAAGTTTTCTTCTTGGATAACATTGATAGAATAAAAAATCAGACCTCTGCTAAGTCTTGATTTCAGTTTTTGGCTCAGGGCTTTGACTGCCAGCTCTGGTCCGCAATTGCAGAAAACTTTGCACTCCCAGTTTCAGGGAATCCAGTGGGATGATATCTCTGGACTTCTGGGTAATAAGGCACATGCAAATCTCTACACTATGAACTGGCAATTTTCAGGTGCTTGGCAATTTGGTGAAAGTTGAGTGGATTTTCACAGAGTGGAAAAGTCACAAGCTAGACACAAAGGGCAGCTTTTGGTTAAATCAAATTCCTGCCTCTACGCTTCCAAACTTTTAAGAAGAAAAGTTACTATCTCTCTACATAAATATTTCTATATATTTTTTGATATAGAGAAACCTTTTCTTCTTACCGTCACTCTCAAAAATAGTTATGCTGTTTAAGCTGACATTGATTTGGGGAAAAATCAATGGAGAAAGCAAAACAACCAGAGACAACTGTCTAGCAGGAAAAAGTTCAACTCACATGGTTAAGGTTTGGTAGTCAAAGCAAAACAAAGTCTTATGGTGGAAAGCATGGAGCAAGCTGTAAGTGGTGGTGCTTCCCCCATCATTTGTATTTCAAATCCAGAATGCTGCCTGCCATCAAGACCTCGCTTGCTGCCAAGAAAAGTCAGAATATCATAACAAAGAGTTTCTACTTTTCTGAGGTTTTATGATCAGTATATTCCTGATTAGCATATAGCTTTTTTTTATTTGTGTAACAGGTAGTATTTATAGATTGCAGAGAGCATTTTTCTCTCATGAATTAGATTAAGGTCCTTCAAGGATATAGAAATGCCTTACCAACACAATTTCCCTCCTGAGCTGTGTTTCAGAGAAAGGAAGAAATACTGCTGCTGTCAATATGTCTATCAGTGCTGCCAGCAGCTCTGAAAGCCTTTTTAGAAAACAGCATGTCCATAGCAAGTGTAAGACAGAATGTATGTTTTCAAAGCAAGTCCACTAGTAGCAAACTGTGATCACACAGTGCAAGAAAGACAAAAGTGGGTTACATCAAGAATCACAACAAAACGAATCATTGTGGAAGTCATCAGCAACGGAGGATTGTGATTAAACATCAAGATGGGAAATAGCAATTCAAAATAATAGCAGGTGCTGGAAATGAAACTGGAAATGAGAAAATCCTAAAATGTTGTAATTGGGTTTGATCTCAGCTGCTGGGCTACACTCTGAATTTTCACCTTGAAGACAAAACTAAAACCTGTGAAAAATAGATACTAAGAACTGTAACTTTCTACTCAGTGGAGGACAGGAAGGATGGAAACACACTATGTTTTATAGGAGCTGTTTTCAGGTATGGTTAAGACTGTAAGTAATTGAGAGGTGACCTAACTCAGCATGGAGAAGCCCTAACCCTATTCTGGGAGAGTTTTGATAAGAATTTTTTTTACATACATTGAATGAGTAGATTTTTAATAACTAGTTGCACAATGTATAACCAAATGGTATCGCTATGAAAATTCAATTAATCCTAACATATTTGGAATAGTTACGGTAATGTTGTCGCTAGCTGTAAGAACTCGGTTGGACACAGGACATTTTCTCCTCTGGCTGGCTGTCTTCCAGTACGCAAGCTTGCAGTACAGGTGGAATTACAGCCAGACCAGACTTGGCTCTGTTGTTGCAGCGCTTCATGGTTATTTGTGCTGCAGGGAGGCGCCCTGCAGAAAGCCATGTTGAGGAGATGTTGGCACCAGTATCTCAGCAAGTACATTTGCTTCAAGCCCTGGGTCATTATTGTGAGTATAAGGGTATATAGTTTAAGGGCAGAGACTCTTCTGAAAAAAGTTACTTAGCGAGCTGGAGCTGCACTGGTGTGATATAATCCACATGGTGTCGAGAAGGGAAACATTTAGACTCTGTCTTTTCCACAGAAGTGTTACAGACTGAAAGCTATGTCTTAAGCTCAGTTTATCTGTGGTTAGAGCTAGCTTCATATCTGATTTACATGAATTAAAGATATATGCTAGATTTTGTTCAGTTTTGAAGTTGTTCTGGATACTGACACTGAAATAGTTTCCCCAAAGGGCTCATATCAGAAGCCTTATTTGGGCTCCTACAAAGCCTGTGAGTGGTTTTTTTAATTGTTGAATGCTCTGAATATGGCTTATTGTATGTTTTGTATGCTGCCTTAGATCACAGCCTACAAGGAACCCAGACCATTTCTTTCAGATCTCCCCTTACAGAAGGGCCAACATTTGACCCAAAATTTGCCATATCAAGTTAATATCCGTATGCAAAACGGTTGCCTGGAAGTAAGAAGCTGAACAAAACATGACTGTGAAAAACAGAAAAATAGAATGTAGTGACTGTTGCCAAAACTGAGACTAAAATAATCCATGTCTCAATAGCAACCACATGATAAGTATATTCTATTGAAAGATTTTTGTGCAATACGTCACATACATCTATACTTTAACAGGGAGACTGTTATGAATAATACAGTATGTATAGAGTCTTTTAAGGCCAAAAGATATGTATTGAGTGAATAAGGTAGATTTATAGTTTAATAGTTCCTTTTTGGGACATATAACAAGATAAATTTGAAAAACATACACTATACTATCTCCACTAACTGGAAGAAACTGAAGAGATGTTTCAGTTCAGAGGACATTTCTGTTATTTATTTAAATTCTATAACCTTAGCTGTAATTGTGAAAAAAATTTCAGTGCAGAAATCTTCAGTACATTAGTAGCATTTCATAAATCACCAGGTAAATAGAATATTTCAGCTTCTGGGAAGTACAGATGTCTCCCACTAAGAAAAAAATTCCATTGCATAACAAGTCACCCTGCCTTTAATAAAACTAAAAAAACAGTTTTGAAGATCGGTATGCAAAATAAATGTATGACTTTGGGGCTGTGGTATGAGAAATGAGGAGCTGCTAAAGTGTATCCACAAACTTTGATAAGGAATTGGAAGTATACTTAAGCAATTTTTAAAACTGAATTGCAGTTTTTGGCCTTTTACATCCAAATGTTTAGCGTTTTTGTTCCGCATTGATATTATTAATATTCTTACTTTATTATTAACCAGAAGTCCCTAGAATGCTGGAGCTTCACTGTGCTAGGAATTTCACTGTGTTAAAATAAGAGTTAGGTGCAGTTGTGAATTTACAGCCTTTAGATTCAGTTTGGCAAAAGCTGTGCAAAAATAATCTGTAACTTTGTGATTGCTTGAGTGCAAAGCATGAGTATTTGTAAGACTAATAACTAAATATGTATGTGATATGGTAGTTCTGGGAATTAACGGAAAATAGGTATTATTGCTAACCAAAATCATTTTTCAGGACACACAAAATAATGCATATAGAAAAAAAAAAAAATCTGTCTTTTTAAATTTTGTTTTCTGAGCCATATTTTTAGTTTATTTGCACAATTATGAAACTGTTGTCATCACAGTTATTACGAATTAACAGAAACACAAGCTGATCAAGAAATCGCAGTATTCCATGAGCTGGGACTTCCTTTGTATGTGGTGGGATTTTTAGTAGTCTCTCTCTGAACCAAATTGAAAAATTGGCAACATAACAGACATTGCATTTCAAATATTTCAGAGGGTATGTCACCTTCTGATCATTTCCCTAATTTCTAGGCCAAGTGGAAACTAATTTTACTTCTGAAGTCAAGGCAAGTCTACGCTGCAGTGGGGAACTTTAATTACATCTTTAATCAAACCAGCAGGGATACGTAATAGTGGTGTCAGCACAAATTTTGGTGTGGGCTAGAAACAAGAATGCTTGTTCCCACACCCTTCTCTTCACTCCTTCTGTTGGCCATCCTACAGTGAGGCTCAAATAGGTCGGCCTATTCCCGCTGACATTACACCCCCCAACTACAGTGCAGTTGTACCTCGACAGCAGTGTGGCAGCAGCAGTTCTAAATCTGATGACGGATAAACAGCCCACAATGTCTCTTCTGCCATCTGGGAATCGCAGCAGTCTCTAATTGCTGTCCTACTAAACCGAGTCATGTTGTTGCAAGCCCTGAACTTACTAATGGGAAAAATAGCTATGTGTTTTTCATCAGTAGAATTTACACTTATAAATGGGTTTTATATGCTTTTTCTTTATGCCTAGTTTAAGCACAATCAGTGCTAAATGACAGTGAAATTCTTCCTAGCAGTTTGAAATTGTTTGTGTTTATGAGGATATATCTCAAAGTGCTCTCTTTAATTAAAGCCCAAAGAGTCTTTGTTGAGGCCGCATTTATTTTTCAATTGTGTGGGTGTGCATGCATTTTCCTTAAATTATGTTTGTGCAACCTCATTTCTTCAGTGAAAGATTTTGCAGCAATAAAATGTTGCAAGTGTTACCATAGCAATAATGATCTCAGAGCATCAAAAATTATCTTGTTAAATCCCTCTATAGGGCTGTTACTCCTGCAGTTCCAGCATCACTGGCTTTTGTTCATGAATTTCCTGTTTTTTCCTAGAAATATGAAACGAGTATAGCCATATATGAAATAAAACTATCATTTTTATTCTTATGCCGGTGGGCCCACTGACTTAAGAAGGAGTATGTACATCAGTAAAGATACTTCACATAAGAAGGAACTGTTACTGTACATGAGAATAAAACAAAAGCATTCCGAGCTCCAGGAAAGGAATAGGATGTGACAGTTTTCTAATTTATACTGCAGTAACCTAAGAATAAATGTGTTAAGGCCAAATTAGTTATATAGGTGTTAAATGAGTACAAGAGAAAGGAGCACATTAGCAAAATCTTATGATCCCTGCATGCCAGTTGTAAGTGTATGGAATTATTATAATATTAACTAAAATCTACGAACAATGAATATACTCAGGTAGGAAGCTTTGGACAAAACCATTCAAACATTCAGCTATTAATATTAAATAACAAGGGGTTTGTAACACTGCAAAGATACTATACGTGTATGTGTCTGACTTCCTTAGCATTAATAGTGATAATTCAGTGTGCCAAGATTCTATTGTGCAAAATGGTATGATATGACTTCTTTTCATAAATCAACCCCTTGTCTCAACAACTTATTCCCAGATGTTGGATTTGACATTTGAAACCTGTGGACCAAATTCTGTATCAGAAGATACTTACAGGACTCTTAGTGCTCCAAGTCAACCAGCATATCCTCAAATTTGATTTCAAGTCTGATGTATTGTGTGGAAATCACTGGACATAAGATGAAAGTTATGCTGTAATTAAAAAGATGTCATAATCATGGTAGGAAAAAATTTGTGTGTGATTGATTGACTTTCTGATTTCAAATGTTTGATTTCAAATGTCATATATTGACAGTTATTCAGAGTTTCCTCAGTAGATTTTTAACTCATGCCTAAGTCTCCGAATAGTGAGGTTTCTGAGACTGCCCGTTGTTTCTCCTCCCTCGCAAGCCACATCCCCTTTTCTACAACAAAAAAATTGTAAATGTCCTTATGTTTAACATCAGGTCAAGGAAAAATCAACTCCCTCCAATCTCTTCTGAGCAGGACATTTCCCCATGCATTTCTGTCTCTGAGTGGTTTTTGAAAGTCAACCTCTTTACATGTTTCCTCAGGTGCTCAATAACACAACTATGAAAGCAATGTTGTGGTTTCATTCTTAATGCAGGTCTCAGATATTTTAGTCTTTTCCTGTGGACAACATTAAGGATAAAAGATGTTGGATTCTGTGACAAGACTTGGCATGTATTACAAAACCATTTCATTTAATCTCCAGGTGTTTTCGTTGGAAGGCAATTAGGCATCTATTCTTTTGAAGTTTCCCATATTTTGATATTCCTGTCTTTCTCCTTGTTGTTTGTTGTTTTTTCTGTGTTTCATGACATAAAAATCAATATTGAAAAGGCAGTGGCTTCTCACATTCCTCCCTGTGGGTTTGTGATGATTTACAAAATACAAACCATTGACCTAATAAAGTCTGAGAGCTACATTAAACACTTCACACTCATTTTTTTAATGTATGCAATTACACCGCTGTTTAATACTTCCTTGTGGGAATGGTTATTTGTAGAATTTCTCAGAATGATTTACTGTGTTAACCCTTATAAAATGACCATAATTGGTATATCTTTGCCTAAAAGAACTTCACTGAATTGCATATGCCACAGTTCCTTCCACTGTGGCACTTGCATATGTTTTAAACCTCTGCTGAAGTACCGTTGCTTAATCGGTGGTATATCTGAAAGTAACTATGTTGAAATAGCAATGTTGGCTTCTGGGATAATACTTCAGTAGGAATTATACATCTATAGTTGTATACCATGATGCTACATCTCATTTCAGTAGTATCATCTCAGGAATGAGAGTTTATATCCAGTAAAGATATCTTAATGTATTAAATACCACACGGTGCCTACCAAACAAGTCAACTGTCAGCTATCTGTGTTGTAATCATGAGATATTCCATGTATCAGTAATAATATATCATTTGCAAGCATGTACTAGCTTCTTATTCAACACAGGTGCACTGTCATGATGGTAAACTTATGGATATCTTTAGAAGAGTTACGAAGGTAAAGTAATCTATTATCTATGTAATTACACCAAGAACGTATTTCCAGTTGAAACAAATTTCACATAAATCAGGACAATTTTCTATAAATATTAGAGCTGATCATTTATCATCAATTGCAATTAAATTACCAATGTATCAGAGCAGTGTTACAAAGGTTTCAATCAATAGTTTGTGAAAAAATTCAGTTTCTATGTTGCTGTTGAGCTGTACACTGTCCATGTTGTATATGATGTCACATATCACATGGTATTATTTCTCTTTTTATTGTTTAAATAAGAAGAAACAAAAAATAATTTTAATATCAAATAAAAAATCAATTTTGAGTAATGTCTTCCAACATTAATGGAACTTTATATTTTTACTAATAAGCTAATAGTCATCTTTATACTAAGAACTGATAAATAAGAACAGGACTGAGATCATGCATATTTATTAATCTACACATGGATTTATTATTTTTTTATGTTTAGAAGTAGGAAAAATGCTTTAGAATTTGGACATGTCAGCATTGCTTTCCTGTGTCACCTATCTGGTTAATGTCTCTAGTCTTCCCTATGCCTTTTCTGGTATCTGAGTATTAGCTTGACAAGATGTGCATTGATATATGTTTAAAGTGATGTAGTGTTTCTTTTGAATCCCATATTGATTAAGTCTGCTGAGTTATTCTGAATTTAAAGTGTATGTCTTGCTGACAGGTTATGGGAATGCCTGCTGGAAAAGAAACATAATGACGTTGCATAGATTGATTTCTCTAAATTACATGGGGCATGCAAGGTTTATTTACAAACTCTCAGAAGGAAGATACTATGGTTTTCCCACTGCAGACTGATATCAGAACTCTGTGATGCTCCTATTGTGCTGTGGGATATGATTTTGGTTATGATATTGGATCACTTAGTGTGTTTGATGAGAATTGAAAATGAAAAACCATGAACATGCAAATAATGTTGTACTTCAAGTGTTTTGTAATTCTTGCTTAATTAGCTACAGGGCAGAAGCACTCTGCTTCTGAAAAAAAACCCAGAGGATTTTAATTTTACCAAGATGATATCTGAACAATGGTTGTGAGAATGATGCTGGAAATGGGGAGTATAGTTTGTTCCCTTTACACGTGTAATTTCTTATGAATTTTTAAAAAGGGATCTTTTTTCAGTGGTTGTTTCTTCATAAGACTTCAAAATATGCCCAAGTGTTATATTCTTTAATATCCAGTATATTGCACTCCAAGGATCCTGATGCAATCAAAAAAGGAGTACTCTCCATTTTAAGAAGTCATGCTTTTCTCAAATTCTCCAGTAAACTTCCCCCTGAAACAATATATTTTTCCATTAGGGACAAAATATATTTTTTTTCAAGAGATTATAGTAAGTCCAGAGTTACAAGGACACTAGACATTGAAAATCTGCAGTTCTTCAGGGATACTTCATTATCATTTTTACATTCATTGCACTTAATTTCAGGAAAAATAATGAATTTTCTATAACTCCTCCAGAAAGATATTCAATTTACTATTACATGCATATACTCGTATTGACAGAAAAGCTAAAGATTTGCTTCTAAAATGACTTTTTGTTCATTGTAAGAGATGCACTAGGAAAGTAGGTTAAAATTACGTTGCTAGGAAACAGAAGTGGATCCTAGCAACTGCTGCTGAAAATGAAAATTGTATGCCTGTGTTAAAGATGGAGCTTCAACCCACAGCAAATGAGCTGGCTAATATTGTTTTCTTAAAGAGGATTAATTTTGTGGTCATGATCTTTGCTATTTTATTAGCAAAATGGTATTTCTTATTTAGAATTGTGCTCTTAGAAAAGGAAAATAATTTTTTGTTCATTATAGTATCTCACAATGTACTGGTAACATGCTCAGTATTCAGCTGGACCAGAATTGTAACCTTCTGAGATCCACATTCCTCATTTACATGCAGGACTCACCAGTTAGAAAGATACTCATTAACCTATGGCTGTAGGCAATCAGTACTCTAACAGAGTATTTGTTTTAATGATTTTTATTGTTATGTTCAGGGATGAACATCTCAGGCATGAAGTATGCAGCTGTGATCCCAAAGTATTTTTAGGAAAAGAAAAACTAAAAAGGGATTTTTAAAAATATATGTAGCCCACTCTTCTTTTGGCACTAGTTTCATTTCCTTCCTGGACTTTCATTCTTCCATCTTCTTTTCTGTCTTGTTGTCGTTTTTCACAAAAGTTCATCTCATATCATTAGTACCTTTGCTTTTCTGCCAGCCCTTTTTTCTCTTCCTCTTCCACTTCTTACACAGTCTTCCTTCCTTTTATTTTGCCAGACTTTGCCTATTTGTAACTTCTTTTTCCTCTCTTACTCTCCCCTCTTCCCTGATCCACGTGGTTATATTCATTCCCTCCAATGAACCTTTGCATTGGAAAATAAGACACTGTAACTTTATGATTCATTTTAGTGTTGCTGATTACCTTCAAAGCACACAGGCTTGTATTAGTGAAAGCAGCAGAATGGTAAGGAAAAGTCCGTGTTATTTTCAGTGTGTAGGCTAATACTGTGCAAGCTCAGGACCGCTTGATCTACATCCATATGACTTCTCTAACTGTATATGTATAGACATATAAATATATTCACTTACAGATAGCATATGGTCCCAAATTTGTATGTGTATTCTTATGTACGTATGTGTAAGGGTGTCTTGGTCCTTCCCTTAATGTCAAGATAAATACTGGTATAGGAGTAATATAAAATAGGACAACATGCACAGCTGACATAGGTTCCAGCATGTGTTATCTTTCTGTATTATATACTTGAGTTAATCTTGGAGCAACAGAAAAGAATTAAGCATGTAAAACAGGCCAGGCAGTTATTGTGATATAAAGTGCTGTCTCCTGCAGGTGAAGGCCTGCTAAGGGGTAGGAACTCTGAGGGAGATTTAGATATCAAAAATGAAAGAAATAAGGGACAACAGGTGAAGAAAAGACAATCAGATGTGATAGAATTTACTCTCTGTAACAATCTCAGGTAAACTACCTATGAATATAGGCAAATGTTGCTAAGGAGTAGCTTCGGAGAGATTGTGATTTATAAAGTGGGGGCTTTTTGGAGGAAGAACATGAGTGAGTCAGGAAATTGTGAAGAATCAGTCAGTTCTTATAGGTGTATAATAAAGAAGACTGTCAAAATTGAAAATAAAGAAATCCTTCTTTCTGCATTGTGATTTGAAGGATTTCAGTACCACAAAAAATAACTGACTAGAGGTGCAGGGGTGTAAGTTATCTTTGGTGTGTGTTTGTGGTGATTTAGTTTGGGCATGTAAGTGACGTATTGTAGGAACTGTTGTTATGCAGTTGGGCAGCTCTTCTCTCTCACTCACCAATCAGAAAGTAGCCAATCAAGAGCTGAACCAAAACAGCAAATTTCTCCCTGTGCATCTACTGGCTGTTTCTATGCCCTTCTTCTTCAAAAATTTAGGGAAATAACTTTTAGGCTTTATTGTTTGCAGACTGAGGAAAAACACTGGATTATCTGTGTCCATGGGTCAGGAGCTGGGTCCAAATGTGGGGTTCCCCTCTTATTTGTTACTGTGGTTCCACAACCTGGGTGTCTTTGCTGAGATATATCTCAAGTACACAGGTCTTGGCCATTTAAAAGACTATAGATCAGAACCAACAGTTTGAAGTTAATCTGTACAGCGGTAGATAAAAGGTGCAGAAGTTCCAGCACTAGTTCCATTCACACCTATGGAATATCATATTTACCAAATGAGCTGCCATTTCCTATAAAACAGCCATCTGTGAATTCACATGAAGTATAGCCCTGGGAAAAATACATTATGTCTTGGTTCTTGCCTGCTCTTGGAAGGTCGTTGTTTGTGAGAGTACTTAAGCTACGAGGAAATTAGTTAATCAATATTAGAAACTAATATCTCAGTCTTGAGAGGACACAAACATGAATAAAAAAATACACACTTGTTCATGTGTACATACACTTATAAATCAGCCCACAGGCAGTAAACTCATTTTGCTGTTACAAGATTACTTTTATTGCAACTAACAGTTAAAAAGGCTATTAGAATCTATTTGCCTAAACATGTAATTAAGTAGAATTTGGAAGACTCCTTGCTGTAATATTGAGTTCTCACTCCCACTAATGTTGAAGAGTATTTTTAATGTTATTTCAGTTTAATCAAATTATTGGGTAAAAGATGATTTATTTTCAGCATGCATTTTTTCTTCTCTGTGTCTTTAATTTGGAAGCAATTTCTGGACCAGAGATTTTGTGTATCATTTAATATTCTTGTAGAAACTTCTGCTTCACTGAGTTTGAACTTGTTTGTCCCCTTGGTAATGGGAGTGCAATAGTGTCACCATGGCTGCAGGTTAAGTATGAGAAAAAGCTTGTGTGAGAGATGTTTAAATGATGTGGTTGTAAGTAAAACAACAGAAGGAAGTTATGCATAATGCAAAATGAACAAAGTTCTTCCTGGCAGTGATAACATTTTAGAATTTTGCTCTGTGTGAAAGCTATCTTGAACTGCATAATCTCCTAAACCTATCTTAAACATGTCATACTTAAAACCGAACAGAATTTGATGTGGTATACACTGTATTTTAATAATAAAACATATGCTACTCTGTTTAATGAAGAATAGAAATGTAATGTAACTGTCTTGTATCCCTCACACCTGTTCTTATGATGAAATAGGATAAAAAGATTGGGTTCCCAGAAAGGAGACGACCAAAGAATGTGGGATATAGTTTTTTCCAACTGTAGAATACTGAAGCTTCTACTAATCTTTAGTCAGGATTGTTAATCAGGTAAGGATTTAAATGACCTCTGCTGTTTCCAGATTAGCAAAGAGACAGAAATGATGGAGTAAAAAAAATACTAACTACTTGTACATGCTTGTATAGCCTAAGGATTGATATTAAGGAACTACGTATATGATTACAAAGGTAGACGTGGGAAAAAGTTTTCAGATTCTGTAAATCTCAGACAATAATGTGAATGTCTGGCTCCGAGTTTGTTATTTATGCAATTTCTATAGCATTGTAGTCTAAGTACTTCTAAATACAGCTGTAATTAAAAAAAAAAAAAAAGAAAGTATAATACATAATTGCGTGCAACTGAAAGGACACAGGATAGATTTTCAAAGATACGAGGAAGCACATACTGGGTTTTGAAAATTAAAGTTCTTCCCATGTTTTATCTGCTAAGAAACTTTAAAATATCGGTAGGGTTGTAGGCATCCAAATATCACAGTAGTCTACAAATCGACGCCCACTTAAGTAACGTTATTTATATAAAATCAACATCCTCAGTCATATTCAAAACTAGTGAATTGCATGCACATTTGTGCTGTAGCTTATGGGGTGGCATTGCTTTAGTAAGGTCATACTTAAATGGTAACATGTGGAAGAAATCAATGTGCGTGATAAAGCTTAAGCAACTTAATGAAAACACAGGAGCTGAACTTTTTTTAGGGGGTGTGAGGTGGTAGGAATCACTGGAGGGAAGATAGATGTCCCTGAACCAGGGGTCATGTCCCAGGCTAAGTGCGTATTAGAAGAATGTGTTGCTCTTTCATGCTTGTTTCATGGGTCATTGAAACAACATATCCATTTTATACCTGCCTTTTCTTTTTTTTTCCCTTTTTTTTTTTTTTTTAAGCTTTTCTTCAACACTCCCTTCTACTATGGCAGAACTAAAGCTGGTATGCACACTGTAACCACGAGATACATACCTGGCTTGAGTGTCTGCCAGCTCAATCAACTGCCAACCTTGTGCAGTCTTGCAGTGTGGAGATTTTGCATGGGCTCCCTTAACAAAGGTAAACTCTGCCTAAAAATAATTATGTACAGTAGTTGGCAAGTTAAGAAAGGAGCATTGTCCCTTTAAGGGAACAAAGTTGTTTTGAAGTGACTAACAGCATAGTCCTCGTAAACACAGCTAAAACCTCAAAAAGTTAAGAAACACTAAAAAGTAATCCTGTGTCAGGATTCTTGATTAATAAGTAACTAAATCTCACAACCTGCTGAATATGGGTGTTACGTTTGATGAAATTAGACCTCAGTGGTGTGAACTGGTCTCCCATTTTAAGTCAAATAAAATCCCCCTTGCAGGAATTACTCAGGTCCTCAAAAGGTTTTACTTTGCATTACTAAACCACTTAATGGGTTGACAAAAGTTGGTAAAAGTGGCTATTTACAATATATCAGGATGATCTATTGGTCAGGATGAGAGTGAAACAGCGCTGTTGAAAAAGGTGCTAGCACAGAGTAACCTCCAAGTATGATATTCTGTTATCTTCTGCTTCATTAAAAACAAGGACTGATCACATATTAGATTTCTCCTTGTATATATTCTCATGTGTTTGAAAGCATGGGGAATGCAGTGGGGAGATGGATAAATTGGGAATGGAGGAACAATAGAGAAGATTTGTCCATTTTCCATTACATTTATTTCTACATCTTGTTATTTCCTGCAGTATTGTCATTTAGCTTATTTTTGTTTAAAACAAATGCCTTGGACAAGGTATATTGTTCAAGGACCTTGACAGAAAATTGACAGTCATAAATAATTGCTCTGTGAATGTTAGGCAGCGTCACCTAAGTCTCAAAGCATGGCTGAACACACGACACATTTAATGGAACTTTAACAGATCCAAAAATGTGGTTGACATGAACAAACTTTATGATTAAATTAAGGATTGTTTGCAGTCCAAAAACCCAAATTAACTACAGCAAAAACAATCCTAATGGCTCCAGGATGCTAAGTAGGATTAAAGAAAATGTGTGCTAAAGCTGACAGTGATCATTGATCAAAACTTCAGTCTTTTTAGCCCTAAGGTAACCAAGTCAGATTTCATCACTGTAATCCTTAAGGTATAAAATAGAAATTGAACTCGCATGGTGATGCAAGCTGGCTATGAAATTAGGAGGCCTTGGCTCACAAAGTACGAAAAGTTGGCGTACTCAATGGAAATGATGTTCAAAGCAGTTCACAGTAAGAATGAGAAAAGCAGCTTGTGCCTCTCTGGAAGAATAAACAGCAGTTCTCTTTTTGCAGCACTCATATTCCACACATCAGTAAGTATTAGGAAAAAAAAGTAAAATATATGTTAAAGTAGGAATAAAAATAGTGATCCTTTCAAGTTTCTAAATGTTAAGAAAATGTCTATTATGAAACTTCTGTGCGTAAAATATAAAAGATTTTTTGTGAAGAAATAAACATTTAGTAAGCAAAATCTTCTGCATCATCTTTGCAGGAAAAGATCTAACTAGCTACATGAAATAGTATATTTTCCTCCAGAAAACTAGCACTTGAAAGGGATTTGAGTAAATGATGAATAAAGGCAGTATCTTTTTGATACAGATTTTTATGGTTGCATTTGTTACTCTACAAGAGAAAGTTCTTGTGAGGAGAAAGAGGGACTACTTATTCTGCCTCACAAGCGTCATAGTTAATTAATTCTTTATATTAATTGTAAATCCTAGCTCTTTTACTCAGCAAGAGGATCAGAATTTGAAATACACATCAGGAGGAAGGATTACTAGGTGAGAAGATCTGAGCCATGAGCACACCGTGTCAGTTCTAACTGTACTTTTTTTCAAAATAGAAGCAGAGCATTATGTCAATAGGACTCCTCCTGAGAGTATGGGCTGGGATCTCTAAATAGAGTATTGGTTAAGAAAAAAGTCCTGAATGCACGAAATAGTGTAGAGGTAATGTGAGGGGCTTGTTCCTAACCTCTCTCATCTCAGCTGTCAAATTATAGAAGGAAAATAGGAATTCATTATTTTTGATATTTGTATTTTAGAGTCACTAAAACAGAGAACTGTTTGAGGGACTAGTTCTGCAGGATCTGTGTGGTCAATGAAAGGACATAATATAACCAAAGCATAATTGTTTGGTTTGATTTTTTATATTCCTGTGTACTTAAGAGTTGACGACAGCATTCAGAAGTGTAGCTTTTCCCTTCCCTTTCCCACAAGAAGGGTGTAGGAAAAGCCTGCACAGTACAACAGCTGTGCCTGCTTTGTCTTTTAGAAGATCTCTACCAGCGAGGTAGATGGGGCATAGGCACCTGTCCCACGTTGCATTCACAGGCTCATCCAAGGGCATGGTCACTACTGTGGAGATTTTCACCAACTGTCTTACCTCCTCCTTTGTGCTCTGGGTGCCAGCCCAGAAGTCTCAGTGCTTGTCAGAAGCAGCAGCACAACCAGCTATCACAGTTCAACAAAATGCACATCCCAACTCAATATGCTGCAGCACACATTCAGGAATATTATGATCCCAAGAGCCATCACGTGATCATGCAGATGGTCAGATAAAGCTGAGCGGTACACGCTGAAGGAATAAGGCCCTCTTCAGCTATTTATATGAAAGTGATCTTTTTCGGTTTTGAGGTGCTTCACTGTATGCTGTTAGAAGCCCTGTAAAGACAGAAAGCACAAAGGGTGCATGATGTTGAGTAGGCGGGCTGTGATCTCCTTGTGTTTCTTCTGAACTGTTTCAACATGATGTGGACTTCTCCCAGGCATCTTCCCCCTCTTTGGTTTTGGCTGTTGATCTTTTGAGTAAAAAACAAAATTAAGGCTGTATAGTTTGTTATGTATCTCTAAAGAGGAAAAAAAGGGTAACAAAGGACGCTGATTTAGAAAGGCACAATGGATGATGGGAAACTGCCACAAAGCAAATATGAAATAAGGTATCCATTTGAAGCAGTGAAAAGCCGTTGGAATAAACGCCCATCTAAGACATCTTGAAAATGGACTGAATAGCTGGGGGAGTGGCAGGGCGGGGAGTAGAATAAGCTACAGTCCTGGTTGCTGCAGGAGCAGGAGCCTGGTTTTGGACTGCTGTTGTGCATATGCAAGTGCCTTACACCATCCTTAAGTAGTTACTTCCCTTTCCTGTATACCCTGTGCTCTTCCACCACTCCAAAGTTGGCATTTGCAGCAGGCATGTATATTTAGCAGCTAAAGCATGAATACATCAAGTCTTGCCTTGTGGCCAGGCATATCTATTTAGCTGTCAAAGAGTGCACGTGGGAAGAAGGTATCAAACTGGAAATATCAGGAAGGGCTGTGTAAGAACAGGGGCTGTGAGGTGATGACGTGAGCAGCTAACACTGAGCTTGGAGGAGGGGGGCGGGTTGGAGAGCAGTCCACCTCTGGAAAGTGAAGGTAGCAGGCCGGATTCACCCAACAAACCCTGACCAAGAATTAATTTAATGCCCTGGACTTTTGATTCTGAACCTTAATGATCTGCGTATACTTAATATTAAAATATCATTATTGTTGGTTAAGCTTACTTTCTCCCCCCTATTTTGGAAAACAGTCTCCTAATAATGTTCAATTTCTTGAAATAAATTTAGGAAATTTCCAGTGCTGGAAATGTGCTTATTTCTGGGTACTTCTGCCTAGAAGAAACATCAGCATAGAACTGGAAGAACAGATCTCTCATGCACATTTTCTCTCTCTCTCTTACACAATATATATTTATACTGCAGTATGTATTTACATGCAAACACATGCAGACCCATATAGGAAGTTTAGGAGGTGACTTAGGAAAGAAGCAAAAATGTAATAATAGACAAACATAGCTTGCATGAACAGTACTTGTACAGAATATGGTAATCTGCAAATGAGAGATGTAATCATGAAAAAGGAACAGAGCTTGTGCAGCATATTTATGGTGATGCTAAAGGGAACAAAATAAGTAAGAACATTAAGATTCAGCTGAAATCTAGAAAGATACTGTGAAATGGAGGCCTATTCAAGCACTGGGATGATATCTGCTGAAAGGAGCCCTGTCACTAAAGTAACTTCACTGGAAAAATACACTGGAAAACACACCATTAGGAGTAATCATACTTTGACAGAAGATAGACAGAAGTAACACTGTTCCTGTTTCTTTTCTGAGGATGAACAACAAAACAAAACAAAACAAAAGACAGAAAACATGCATTTTCTTGGATGAATTGAATACAGTACTTTCAGAGAGAAAAATGTGGGAAGAAAATGTTACTTATCAGCATTTCTGTAGTTTTAGTGATAGTCACAGGTAGTGAACGGTCCAGATTTTCATTTCTATTCTCTAGGGGGTACATTCATGGTACATTCATACCCTTGTTGCCAATTAGCTCTGTCCTGTTCTGCTTTGATACATACATGTTTGATTAGACATAATGATTGGTTAAGCATAATGATGATTATCTGATGTTAATTTAAAATGTTTTAAGGTCAAGCTCACAAATGGAAATTGTTGGTCAATCTGTAGTAACCTAGTGTAATATTCGTTACTCCATTTTCACATATTCATGCAAGCTGTTCTGTCAAAAGTTGCAGAAAATAAATCACTCCCTGTGTTAATGGAAAGGCAAAATGGTAGTAACAGGTTTCATTTGCATAGGCTGCCTACTCGCAGTTCCTCAAGGAACACTGAGAAGCCCCATGAGTAGTTTCAAGCTGACCTGGGGGTGGGAGGGTGTCTCCTTTTGCCAGCGAGTAAAGGGAAAGGACAGATTAAATGCTGGTATTGAGTGTCAACCTGGGGTTCTGATCAACTCTCCCAGGTTCCTTTGTGCTCTCCAGCTGAGGAGTCATTTGAAGACAACAAACAAACATGACATGAGATAATACTGGGAGCTATACAGCTGGAAGCCATTAAAAAGAGCCATATGTGCTTTTGTGGGCCTTGCCTCCTTACCTGTCTCTGGAATAAAGTCAATTCAGTAGCAAGAGAGTAATGCCTCTAGCTGGGGTTTAGCAAGAACCTCTTTGAGGAGTAGAAGCAGATCTGAAAAGAGGCACTACAAGTCCTGTTGTGTGCTGGTCCAATTTACAAGTGGACATTAGTGGATAAATGAATTACTATCATCATGAAACACATACCTGTGGGATACTCTCACTGGTGTCTTGGACTAGAACTCCACTGCCAGAGTTCTCAGAAGGGGTTAACACGTCTTTTACTATTTAGTTGCCTATATATGTGTGTATGTGTATTTTATTCGTATTCTGAAAAAATTCTTAAACATAACTATATTCACAATTTTGCATGTGAAAGCCATATAAAGAAGTTGCATTAAGATTTCCCACATTTCAGAGTGGACTTTAGCTAGGTTGATTTATTTGTTGCGAGGGGGCCTTGATATTTATTGTATCTGGCCCTTTTTTTCTGCCATTAGCCACCTGGCAAAGGGCTTGCAAAGGGTTCAGCTGAAGTTGAAGTAGTAGAACCAATATACACAGTAGTTAATTAAATTGGCCAAAGTACTTTTGGCTCCAGTTTCAGGGCTTTAGGGAAAGGCTTTATTAATTTTTTCCAATTTACTTTCAGTGATCTGAAAATGATTAGCAGCACACTATTCCACTACATAATATAATATTTTATCAGAAAATTTCAAATCGACCTCTGTAAGTTACTACCAGATTATCTGTCTATGAAAAGAAAATACGGGGATCTATTTTCGCTGTGCTGTGATAGCAAAAATACTATTAAAACAATAGTTTATATAATGGATCTTTTTTCAGATTGCCTCCAGTTTTACTGGCATTTACAAAATTACAAGAGTATACTTTTTAAAAGAATTGTAAGGCTGAATCTCAGATACACTGGGTTTTAGTGGAACAGTAAACTACAGCAGAAATTAAAAGAGTGTAAAATATGACAATATCACATAAATACATGTGAAAAAAATGTTCAATTCTCAACAAAAAGAATCCTCCTCTAGAGAAAGGTGACCAAATCCATGATCTTTTTCACAAATTTATACTTCATATCACTTTGCTTTCGTACTGTTGGTGTGATTATACCCTCTTACATTGCTTATGCTTGTTAATATTTTGGTTTCCAAATCGTGGAATTATTGGAGACTGGACTTATATTTTAAGAAAATGATTTTTCTGAGAAATTTCAGGAAACTATTTAAATGTTATCCATAACTAGGATCAATTTTAAAATGGAGGAGGAACCCAGACTTCAGTACACGCACGTACAGAGGTATGTATATGCTTTGATGTATTTTTTTCCCCAAGCGTGCTCTAGTGCGTCGTTCTAGGTTGTTCTAGTAGAAAATTCATCTTGCCCATAAATTTGTATTTGAAAATAAACACCAAGGGTTGATTTTTTCTCCTCAGAACTCAATCCAACAAAAGCATGTAAACTAGACTACATCTGTAAAATACTGTTTTTCTACCTTTGCATTTAAGCTAGTAATTCTGGTGGCACTAAGCATAGCCTTTCAGTATAATTCTGGACAGAAACTTTCTGCATTAGCTCTCTCTTCTTTGCTAAATAACTGAAAGAGGTCAATCCTGTATGTGGTCTTTACAGCAAAGTCTTTAAGCTTGTACTTAAATCTGTGCAAAAATTTTTTTTTTTTCTAAATAAAAAAGCTAATACTCATTGACATTTTTCAGGCCATCCCCAGACATTTTCTGCTTCGTATTTGTATCCTGAATTTGAATCTAAATTATTTCCCTTCCTAAATTTCCTTAAAATTATATGATATTGTACAACAAGTAGGGCTCAGAAATGTGAAGCTTGCCAATGGATGTGCATGACTGGTGATGCTGTTTTGGACAAGATTTTTACTGACAATAATATGACCTGTTATTATAAGAACTTTTGCTCTCTTGGGCGTTACCCTTGATCTCTATTAACGATTAACGATTGTAGGTTATTTTAAAGAAGTAATAAAATCAAGGAGCTAGACAAAAGACAGTCTTCAGGATGAAAATATTAAATGCAAAGGCATATTAACAAAACCATCAGGACTGATAAGGAAAAAAGGGTATAATGAATGCCTTTCTTATTTACTTCATTTAGTAAGTTTAAAAATCCTGTTTGTTAATGTTCCATTTAAATCCTGCTTCTCATCTGTTGTTTAAATATTGCACAGTCGTCTATCTTTCCTAACTATTATGGGTTCCTAGGAATACCACAGTGCTTCAGCAACAGACAAACTAAATAGATCATACTAGAATGCTGGGCTTTATCTACAGTCATACAAAGCTGGCCTAGAGAACAAATATTTTATATGAATTATTTGGATCTACAGCTATGACATCTGTATTCAATCGATCTGTTCACTGATATCAGTTAAATACTGATAGCCTCACTGAAATATCAATAGCATAATTAACAGGGGAATGTTGCCAATTAGATAGGAAACAACTGCTAAAAGTTCTAGTTAGGAATTGGAAAACAAGATTGAATTTAGAGCAATTTTTTCCTTACACTTCACAAGTAACTTAAATTGGTTTTGTTTTCTTTATAGAATATTACTGTGAAGAATAAAATCCTGATGATAATAGGATACATGTATATTTTCTGTGGGCATGTCCATAGGCAAAAATTCTGGCTGCCCAACATCTCATGCCAAGTCAAAGAGATTTGAATACGTGACCTGAGAGAAGAGGGACTCTGTTCTTGAGCAACTTCTCACAGTAGAGCTTAGAGCTGCAGTAGCTTTAAGAACTGCTAAAGCCTTATGCATCTCTGTGTAGCAAAGTTGATGTGTGAATTCAGATAGTGGCAAATTGACTTGCCAAACCCTAGTTACCCTAAGCAGGGCTTTTACACGCAATATTTTGATGTCTTACTAAAGTGTCGCAAAAGTCCATAATTACTACATTTACTGCTTTTCTCATCTCAGCTGGAGACCAGACTGTCATTCGGAATATGGGAGTCTGGATCTTATATCTCTGCTATATCTGATTAAAAGCCAAAGATCTCTGATGCTGGCTGCCTAAATCCCAGATGAAAACTGTCGTTAATTGGTTCCATGGTTATCTAGGTTTTTAGGACTTTGCTTTCGGCCATACACTTGGTGCTCAATTTGAACTATCCTTTTGAGAATTTTCCATTTCAAAATCAGCATGCTTCCACAAAAAGGATGTGTTTTGAAGAATCAGAATTTCTTGACGTTTCACAAAAATTCCAGACAAGTTCTAACCTTTTTCCAGCCCCACCCATTTTCTACTGATTATAACTTGCCTAAAATCACATTACAAATATGTGAAGGAGGGCATGCCTGCACTGGCAGGTGCAGGCAGGTCTGAGCTCACTTTGGTTGTGCTAGCCCGAGAAGGGCCGGAGATACTGGGCAGAGACATCCATGCCGGTTCAATGAAATTCCAGCTACCTTAGTGCTATCCTTCGCACAGCCTAATATGACCAGCTGAGAGCTCATTGTTAGGACTGTCAGTGTAGTTCACTATTAGGAGAATTTTTCTGAGCATTAATCCTTGAAGGAGACAAAAGTATTGCTTTTCAAGCCTAACCTTGGAAGTTCTGCCCTTGGTTTCCAAAATGGAAAGACCTGATTGTATCTGGAGTTGCAGGAGCAGCTGCAGCTAACCATAAGGATCAAAGTGGTCATAACACTGTGTATAACACAGTTGTTTCAGTGTCTCAGAATCAGTTGTATAAATGACACAAAATGGAAATGTTTTTTAAGATGACTAGAAAATTTCCCTTCCCTCAGCTATCAGCTTGCTTTATAATCTCCCTGTTCACTATATAGCATAAATTTCTACTACCTAAATCACAACACTATGTAGAACACAGTAATTGTACATGAGTTTGCCACCATCCTCTGTTTGTGAAATCTTCTCCTCCCAATGAACATATCTTCAAATAGCCCTTTTTTGTATCCATTCCAAACAGTCACTAAACCAGTGGAGAATGACGTTCTCCTTATCTGCTTAATCTGTATGTGGAACATTGGAAATGAGTGAGTGTTTTCATTACTTGAATTTTTGCTTAAACTAATTCCACCCCCATTGATCTTAACTGGTAGATAAAGACAGGTATGCTGCTGTACAAGGTAATCGCACAAAACTTCTACAGTAAGCCCATAGCATGAGACTTTGTGCAGATGGACCCTGAGACAGAATTGTGCAGATACTGGCCAGAACTTCCAGACATCAGGTTCTTTGGCTGGACCTCAGATATCAGAAATCCCAGACAAATGCACAGCACTTTATTGTGTTAATAAGGGAGGCTAGGATTTCTTACACACCACCCTCCATCCCCCACGCGGCTATAAATCCATGTCTGACTAATGAAAAAGTAATATAACTAACAAGCAGCGTGTAAAGCTGCAGCATGAATGAAACCCCATTTCCTATGGACTGGTGCCTTGCGGTTGGTTGGCCTTGATGGTTAAGGTACAAAAATCCCGAGGCTTTTCCTGCAACTAAGTATTTATAAGTGCTGGCATGCAGATTCTCAGGTATCATAAAAAAATGTGAACTCCTTCTGCAGCCTTTCCCTCAGCCAGAAACTCAATCCTCAGTTTGACCATCTATTTCTGCAGAACGTATGGAAACATAATAATCTTTGAGATCAATGTCCTTTTGTCTAATTTCAGTTGAAATCAGACTATGTGTTCCAAAGCTATTTAGGAAACACACATGCATACATATTGAGTGTAATCTGGCAACTTTTGACAGCAGAGCAAACTATGGTAGAAACAACACTGTATTTTTCATAACTGTCATTAGTAAAATGTTAGAGTATATTTTTCATAATTCTGGATGTCTGCAGGGAAAAACTGTTATCTTAAAAATTTCTGCTTTGACAAGTTTGGACTAAATCTTGATTTGTGCCTTAGGAAATGATGCCAAATGAACTAGCTGTCTTGGAACTTCCAAGACACAGAAATAGGGTGATGGACAATAAAGCAGGAGATTACAGGACTATAGACTTGTGAAATTTAGATTAGTTTTGAAGTCGCTCTGAAGCTGCACTCTGACACTAACCTGCAACCCAGTTACCTGAGGTTCATAAGAAATGCTTTGCATTTCTTGTGCATGATCCTTGTCTCTTCTTCCAAAAAACATTTGAAAGTTAGTTCTTAATATTTTATAAGTTTTGTGACTTTAAATCTTACAAAGTAAATCCAGATACCTTGGCTAACTTTTAAAAGATCAAAGAAGCAACTTTTTACTGAAAAGCAATAAATAATTCTGATTGTATTTATACCACTGATTTAGTACTGATTAAAGCAGAAAACCTAGTTTTTCTCTGAGATAATATGCTTCTGTGATGCATATAAATTACGGTTGTAATACATAGCTTATCAGAGGCTTTAGCACCACTAAAATATTATTCTTGGCAGACATCAGTTTCAATGAAATTTGAACCACAGTTTATACAAGTTTGCATAAGAAATTCATGCATTCATCCATGGAAGGCTGGAAATCAGACCAGCAATGACCCATTCAAAAATATGGAAAAGTCTGGAGAATGAGGCCGTGGAAGTGGCACTGATTACCTGCCATTCACAAAAGCTCATGTCTAGCACAGCTTGCTTTGTCCTTGGCTTTAAAATGTGACAATACCTCAACAGCCCTTACTCCCTGCTGATGCTGCCTCGTGACACTGCTCTTCTGATTTCTGCAGATTTATGGGGAGATTTACTGAGGCAGAGCTGAGTTATGTGGCATTGTATTTATTTCTCAGGGGAGTCACCTCATTTAGGTGACTTTGCATTTGCCAATTCCATGCATGCTCATACATTGAACTGCGAACAGGCACACGTGCACTTACACATATACTTACTTACACATATACACGGAGGAACTGTAGCTTTGAAACGGCATCCTAGAAGGGAAAGGGTCATATTTTAAACGGACAGATAAAATTTCTAGGTTTTATCTGTCTATAGCCTCTGCATTTGTGAATGAAATGGCTGTTTTGGTAGCTGAGCTTAATACTGAAATACTTTCAATGCATTTACCTCACTCGTGAGGTATAGAGCAGAGCAGTGGGAGTCTCTGAAGGGAGCAGGGGAATATGTACTCTAGTTGCCAGCAGCAATAGAAGAGAATGGGTATTTAGGAGAAGAAAGAAACGTTATTTATGTATGTTTTTTTTTCTTTTGCACTATGTATTATGTCCGATTTAATTTCTGACATCCTTGTTCTTTTCATTTGATCTCAATGTTCAGCTGAGCTATATTCCAAGGCTTACAATCTAATCATTATTAAAGTTCAGGAGTAAAAAAAACATGTTATAGAAGTGCTCATAATCAGGAACAGTGATTTCCAGATTGGTATGCTACATCTGTTCTAACTTCTAGTTATGAACAGTACTATCTTGTGACCTTCATGAACAGTAGAGAATACTGAGGAACATGGGAAACGAATTTGCTATGCCATAGGGTACTTCTAATAAGCTGCACAAACCTGTGCAGTCTCTGATGCATCCACAAACTCTATCAGTAACTTTTTTTTTCCTCTTGCAATTTTGAGATCTTACTGGAATATCTGAAATGAATGTTGCTAGACTTTGATAATCAAAGATACTATGCTTTGTCAGACTATATCAAAGTACAAAAGAACCCTTTGAAGTTCTTTAAGCATGTCCAGATAAAACCTACAAAACCTATAAAATATGTTTGAACATTGCAGCCACATAGTGGTGGCTTTTCTGATTTGCCATGCTCATGTAGAGTTGTCAAAAATATAATACATTTTCTGTGCTAAATCAAGGTCCTGCTACTTTTATCTAAAATCCCACTCAACATGCAAATTATTGTTTCTTCTGAATAATAACATTTTCAAAAGCATCTCAATGACTTAGATTGTTAAGCCCTTTAAATAGTTTTAAAAAATATTATCTAAATACGTTCAATTTCCTAAAGACGTGTGTGAGAAAGACCTGTATAAACAAAACGAAAAAAATAGGGATAGATAAGCCTGGAACTCTTGAATACATTAAAAACGCACTTAGTCTCATGTAAAACACCATTTAATTTGCCAAAAAATAATGTTTCCAGTTTATAGTAAGGAACTATTAAAATATTCCTACCCAAGAAAATTGCTAGAGAGGCTTTAGCATTAATAGGCAGCCTCACAAAGTCTCAAAATCAGCATACTGCGGATACACCTCATTTAATAGTCATTTAGCCTGACTAATTTGATTAATCAACACCTGAAATTTAGTCTGAATAAGAACATGTCATGCGGCATTTTTCAGCAATGACTCTGCAATGTGCTTTTGTTTGGAAAACACTGAGTTGTTATTTTTAATCAATATTTTGATCAAAGGCTTTGATAAAGTATGTGAAAATGCCTTTGAGAATCAATATAAATGTTCATAAGACTAAATTTTAGCTTGGAGATTTGAAAATTTTGGGACTTTGAATTTATCTTTGTTCTTATTGTCCAGTAATCAGAGTACACAGAGACATAGAAACCGTGAAGTCCCTGATTTGGGACTGAAGGATTAAGATTTGGAGATTGGAAGAATGCTCAGGGAGAAGCGTCATATGTACTTGCTCTGTTCTTGTGCTCTTCCTGGATCTCCACTTTTGGTCACTGTCAGAAACAGAATATGGCCTAGCTAGACCTTTGGTGTGACTCTTGTGTTCTTATGAGTATTTCCTGCCTTTTTTCTATCACTTGAGTTGTATTCCATTACAGTAGGGAAGACTATAAACTGAGGGACTTTGCATGTGTTTTCACAATGCCTAGCATAATAGGGCACTGACCCTTGCTAACTCTTAGGTGCTGCCCTGTAAAAATAACAATAACATGATTAATAACATATACTACCTGATTTTCCACTTCTAAAGTAAAACTGGGGTTTTTATTGATCAATTTAAGGAAATAAAAATTAACTTCCATGAAAGAATGGGAGTGGAATTAAAGAGAAAGCTCAGTCACTACTCAATGTTCAGGTAAGTATGTGATCTTTTGCAAGTTTACTGAACCTAAAATAAACCAGGACTTTGGGCTCCACCATTTATACACCCATAATACCTCCATTTATATTCATGTTTTAATACTGTTATTTTAGTAAGTCCAGATCCTTCAACCAGATCATGATGTGCTGGTGTCCTCTGTTTGATCAGAACTTCAATTAATGTAGTGGGGTTTTTAATTGTGTAAATAATTGGAAAAGAAATATTACAAAGTTAACTGAAATATGTGCTTCAGCAATATGATTGAGAATTTGGACTTAAAACCAAAAATGTTTCTCTAATATTATTCTGTAATGAAGTCATCGTCTTCTGGCTTAGGGAAATTCCTGAGAAGTTGGAAGGATATGCCAGTGAAGTGTTTCTACATAATCACACCTCTCTTATGCCTCAGCTAATGGTTGAAGATACAGGACGAGATGGACATCTGCTATGACTCAGAAAAGCTGTTCTTTTCTTACACTGTTACATGACACTGACATGTGCATTTCCACTTTTTCCCTCTGGTAATTTCATCAACTAAATCAAGGTT
Organism: Fulmarus glacialis; assembly: GCF_000690835.1. Classification (NCBI taxonomy): domain Eukaryota; kingdom Metazoa; phylum Chordata; class Aves; order Procellariiformes; family Procellariidae; genus Fulmarus; species Fulmarus glacialis. Next base: position 6,514 of record NW_009198552.1, on the reverse strand, counting down.
TCAGTTTACATGGCCCCTTGAAACTTCTGATACAAGAGTACATTATTTAAACAATGCAATGTTGCTGACATGAGATGATATGAGATGAGTTGTTTTATGGATCAATTGAAGGGTGACCTTAAGGTTTATCATAACAAAATAGAAATGAATTGCCATTTCATTTGCTCATCTTGACATTCTTCTAGAATATACTCTATTGTTTTACTACCATAATTCTTCATCAACCTATGTTCTCTTTTTAAAAATAATCCTGCTAAAGAAAATGGATGTAAGTTTTCTCTCACCAGATTGGCAAATTAAGTAAAATAGGCTGTAATTTTTCTTTTAATTAATTTCAGTAATTTCTTGCTGCCTGTTTTTAAAAGTTAAAAGTGACATATCATCATGTATGGCCCATCAGAGTGTCTAAATTTCTTTCTTTTCCAAGGACTCTTATGACATTTCACTACTGCCAGTAATGTCCTACATATCTATAATAACTGATGAGTGGAATTTCTTCTTTAAAGACTTAAAATACTATGCCTGTGCCTACACTGTAGAGCATATTCCTATTAAAGTCAAAGTGACCGTCTGACAAAGAGGAATTTTAATATTTCTTGTGTTCTTAACCTTATCATAATGATATGAAAGCATATTTTAAAGTATATTGGCTATTTTTTCTTTATGGCTGAAGTATGCCAATAATTTTTAGATATTCCTGATTTATACTGAGCTAAATTAAAACAAAATTTGGCACGTATTTTTATATTGTCTTACAGTAATACCCATGCTGCAGAACAAAATATATTTCCCAAAGTTTCAGGGCTTGTGTCTGGGCTTTTAAATATTCTTTTTTGAATTCTCCTATTTATTTACTATTTTACAGTTCTGTAAGGCAGAAGAAAAATTATTCCAAAATATTTACTTGCTAGCAAACCGTCTTTCAGGCTGCTGTCCTAAATGCAAGAGAAAATATGCAAAACTCAGAATTTCCCAACATCCAATGACACCAAACACTACTTTCACTCTCTTCCTTAAGGCCAGAAGCTTGTGTTTCAGCCTTCCATTAAAAATAAACAAAAAAATAAACAAAATGGCTGCTTTAGAGAACTGCAGCCAGTGTCTGCCATTTCCTAAGTAGTGTTAGCTGCTGGCAGTGAATAAAAGCTCCAGGAACGGCACAGCTATTTGAAGCAAAAAAGATCCTTAAGCACACTAAAAAGAGTGGGGTTTTCCCTTTTTCCTGCTAGACCTTCACAATCTCTGGACAGACTTTACATCCTCTGAAGCAAAGCAGTCTTAAGCACAGCAGTTAAAAATCCTGCCTCCTCTGATATCCATGGCAAAAATCCCAATGGAGACAGAATTTCACCATGTTTATCCAGGCTCTAAGGTATTCCTTGATGTATATGGGATCCCACTGTGCAAAAAGAATACTATAAAAGTTCCTTTGACAGCAATTTCCCATCCACTGGCGTAAAAGCTGATCCTGGCTTGTTTTGGCACAAATATTAGCAGCTGGTACAAACCAGGGTTGCACCACCAGCCCCAAGACTAGAGAGGCACGAACGTGTGTAATAACACCATTTTACCACCTTTCCTAGCCCTGGTTTTCATAAAATAGATCTCAGCTTATCCAGAGGATCTGGACAATTTCTTCTAAAAATCACCTAAGCATTGGGAAATTACTTCTCCAATATGCTAAGTGTTAGATAGAGAACTCATGCAAGTGTGAGGTGATATAAAGGTTTTATTAGCACTCATTTAGGATGACCTTACATTACGCACAACTGGCAAAACCACAAGTGAGTCACATGGTCATCCTAAATGTGCACCAAGAATGTCTTCATGCTACAACGCACCAGTAAGGCCAGCAAGTCATCGGTGAGGCACATATTAAGTAGTTGACAAGAATGACTCACCTCTGGAATGTAACTCTGGCTCATTATACCTATTAATTTCTGTGCTCTGCAAGGGCTGGCATGTTTCTGAAGCAGACTGGCATACCACAGAAAAAATGACACTTGCTTTTGTTTCTGTGATGTGAAGATGAAAATTTGATTTGCAGCTATTTGAGTCTAATCAGCAAATATATGACAGGCAGGCCTAACAAATTTTTGAGCATAGGAAAAAATGAAAACGGGATACACATTTCTGTACCCTAATGGTATGCTTATGTATCAGCCAAAAACCTCAACAAAGCCTCAAGTCATAGAACAACAATTTTAATGAAGCAGTTTATTCTAGACTGTGGAATTTACCAGGACATAGTAGACATATCTAATATGTGAAGTTATGTGGCTTGCAAAACGGCTGCTTTCTATTCAAAAAACCAAATTGGTAAATTTAGATCCCTATACAATTATGGAGGGGAAGAATGCTTTAACAAACCTTTGCCCTTCCACAGTCCTTCTAAATTCCACACACAGCTCTTCTGCTGACATCCTGAGTGTGACCTGTGCGAGATGGTGCTTTTGGAAATGGGTATCAGAATAGTAGTTTCAGTATGTTTATCTTCTTTCTTTAGTGATTCCCTCTATTGCTGCATACTTACCTTTCCTGGTACATTTTGATGTCCTATTTTGAGTCATGGGCTTTGTTTTTCTGAATTACCTCATGTACAATTACTCAGATTCTTTATGAGTCTTCCACAGTTTTGTCCCAAACAGCGTAGCTGCTAATGTGTGAAAGAAGGTCTGAAAGGGGTAGACCTGCAATTTGTTTGAGGCTGAAAGGAAAATAAAAGTTAAATTTATTGTATTAGCTTATTGTTTTACCATGGCCATGCAATTAATCCTGTGATAAAAAGGAATAAATTGAATGTCGTGAATGCAACTGTGACTAGATCTTGGATAATGAGAACAACCTGTGACAAAACGCTAATCTATTCACTTCCATGCATAATATTACCTGTGATTTTCTCTTGGTCTTTCCCACATACATAGGATTCCTTTCTTGCTTTTTCATTTTCAGTTATTTATGATTTTGTCACTTTTATAATCTTTCCTATAATAATTTCATATGCAAATCTTGTTCTGACAGGTAGGTTTTGTAACAATGACAATATTTTACTTTCTATCGCAGTTTCATCCAGAATACTTCACTTCATAGAGATAAGACACCTTTGAAAAGCAGACACTTCTGGGAATGAGGACAGGAGCCAGTATAATGATAAAAATGCTAGACAGTGGCAAAGAGCAAACCATTATTGTTAATAAAGGTGCCACTGGATTGTTAAAGTTCATGCAAAAATTAGAAAACAGAATTTCTTTTTTATTACTTTTTTTTTTAATTTATGATGCTCTCATTCTGCAAGATATAGTTACAATTGCATTCACAACATTCAATTTATTCCCTTTGACTGATGATTATTTGAAGTGGCTGAATCAGTGAGAACATTTAAACCTGTGGTGCCAGACAGTCTAAGCTTGCTGCATTAAGATATCCCTTTCCTGATTTCTTTTTCCTTTCTTGTGCAGTGTCTTTTTTAGATTTACTTAGAAATTCCTGTCTTTTGTGCCAGGATGTTTGGCAGCTCCTGGGATGATTTTTACTGGTAGAGTGGTTGTATATTTACTTAGTTGTCATTTTGCCACCTTTCTTTTAATTCCAGTCGAATGATCCACCTGCCTGATGTTTATTTCCCCTTTGGTTTCTCCAGTAAATCTCAGAATTAGGATTGGTATACTGGTTTGTATGTTGTGGTGAAATTTTTTTCCTTAAGTCTGCTAATGTTGGGTAATTTTTTTACCTTTGACATAAAATGGTTTTGTTCCAAAAAATATGCCAAACCAGTCATGCTCTATCACTATTCCTGAGTCATAGAATATGAGATATACCTGAACAGACTGACCAGAGAACTCAGATTAGGCTGGCGAAAAGGAAATTCACATGTTCTATGATTGCAGGATGAAACGAAAGCAAACAAAAGCTACCATATGATGCAATCTTACTATATGTTTATAATATTTATAGATACCTTAGTTTTCAAAATGTATCAGCTCAGCAGAAAGCTAAACATCTAGTGAGTTAGTATTTAATCAGATGGGCCTAAGCAGATGTGGACACGTTTCCTGTAACTCTGAACCTCAACGGTGTAGAGACATGCATTTGAATTCATTACATTCATCTGCAGTTGCAGGAGAGAGTGGGACACTTTCAAGGTGTAATTTATCTCGCTTATTTTAGATGCTTGTCTTAGGAGGAGAGGAATCATGCACCAAATCGCAGAGCATAAGTATGCTACAGCGTTCTAGAGCAGCTAGAGCTCTGCTGATGATGAGGGGATTCATGCGCATCCAGGTTTAGATAGATGAATAATTCTCTGTGTAGAATGTCAGAGAAACAAAGTGAACATCTATTTGCTCAAGGAACGAAGCAGAAGACTTCAGAATGGAGCATACTCTCCCTTAAGAATCTTGGCAGTGTTTTAACACAACCTGTGTAGCATTTATTTTAGGGTACAAAATAGTTGTAAAATATTTCTTTGGGTATATTTTTGATATTCTCATAGAAACTAGCATCCTGGATTAAGTAAAATTAAGTGCCTCAGAATGACGTCTGTAGAAACCAGTAAGTTGAATGGATGTAGCCTAGTAGCTAAACTGGAAGTAATATGAGATTTCAGCAAATGGTCAGTCTCCTGCACCTCAGTTACTTTGACGTGTAGCTGTTAACTTTGAAGGAAATGCTAATCTATTACAGTGCTTTGGAGCTATACACTTAAGTGAATAGATTTCTTTTCGCAAAAGTTCAGCAGTGGGGATATGTACTAGAATGAAAGAGATCCGGTTTTAATTTACCTTCTGTCCGATTTAGAATACGGACTTGAAGTTACGTCTTTCATGTCCTAAGAAATGGCAGGGAAAGTGGGCAGTCTGGGATAATTATTTCTCAGTCTCTCAAATTGGAACTGTTGAGTTTTGTAGAAATAAATGCTAATTTCAGGAGTGCTCTAAACCTCTCTTTTCCATGGCCTTATTAAGTGTCATGGTCATGAAACTAAAGAATCAATTTCTCACATTTGTTGGTGTGAGTGTTTGTGTCCGTGCATGTCGTCTCCTGCCCTCACCATTCAATGACTGGTTTAGCTTGAGCAGAGGAGGGACAGTAAGGGTTGGGTGAGTAATAAAACCCTGAATTGTTGTATAAAATAAGAAACAAAGTCTCTCCTAAATCTGGTTTTGTCCCAAGCTTTTTTTATGGAGGTCTCACTAGTGAGTATGCTTTCAGAGCATCTTCAGGACACAACAGGATGAGTATAGAAATCTATTGGGGTGATTCCCCTCAGCAGCATCAGAATTTGAAAAGAACTGCAAATGTGCAATGGCATATGGAACAAATACTACGTTAGACAATTAGACCCATTTTGGATCACAGGGAACCAAAGTATATACTCTCCAGAGTGCCTGTTCTCCAAACCTTCTACTAACATGAATGCAATTTTCACTAAGTCAGAGGGGATCATTTTTTCATTGCCTTCTTCACAGATGCATTGGTATTAGATTACGGATAGCTGTTTTTAATCACAGGAGGTGACTAACCTTGGGTTATCTTACATTGAAATAAATTATTTTGTGTTATTTTCTCCAAATATAACTGCATAAAGCAATAAAAATACTAATTTTTAAGGGAAATATATGTACCATACATATGGTATGGAATATCCCTTTGGTCAGTTGGGGTCAGCTGTCCCGGCTGTGTCCCCTCCCAGCTTCTTGTGCACCCCCAGCCTCCTCGCTGGTGGGGTGGGGTGAGGAGCAGAAAAGGCCTTGACTCTGTGTAAGCACTGCTCAGCAGTAACAAAAACATCCCGGCATTATCAACACTGTTTCCAGCAAAAATACATATATTACAGGAAGGGGCACTTAAAATTTTAGTCTTATGAAAATCAGTGACAAAGTAATATTGATTTTACTGGGAAAATAAACAAGCTGAACTGATAAATCATCACCTTTAAACTGATTGATGAGGATCAGATGTGGAAGACTGATACATGACATTATACAATAGCTGGTAATAAAATGGTGCAACTTCCTAGGAAGAGAAAAAAGTAATTTCACTTTGGAGAGCCTAGCTGTGATAGTAAGTGCTTAACCAGCAAATGTTTGCACACTGGAAACAATCATAACGGATAACGGACTGGAGACACTGAGTCTTCACAATCATCTTTGCTGTTATTGAGAACTGGCAACACGAGACCCCTGTGATATTTCACTTCAGTACGCGTAAGGTTTAGGCAGTGTGACTTATAGGAGCTAAGATGCAATTTTCAGAATATGAAGACAGTAACATTTTCACACTTTTTATTAACATCAAGGAGATTTTTAGGAGTGGCATCAGCCTATGGAAATTCATCAGGATATTTTTTTTTTAAAGTAGAGCTCTCATTATTACAATTAATTTCAGTTTTTTTCTACTCTTATTCATGGAGAAATATGATTGTTATTAAGTATCCAGAACAACCTAATGTGCAAACTAATCAGAGTAAAAAGTGTCCTATAATAAGTGCATATAGAATCATAGAATCATAGAA
>NW_009198551.1:0-9858 GCF_000690835.1 Fulmarus glacialis | reverse complement strand
CTCTCACGATGGTGGCCAGGTTGAGTTCATTGACTCAGTTATGTAACTTTAATGAGATTATCTTACTTGATAGGTATATCTCCAATTTTGCATTATCAATTAAAATATCGTTTTACCAGCAATGGGGTCTCTGCTAATAAGTTATAATTTTACATTTTTTAAAGGGGATTAGTAGTTCAGGTTTTTTGTTTTTTCATATTACTTCTTTGGAAGATTATATAGGACAGTTCAACTGTTACAAGTGCATAATAAAATCATCAACATAATAAAATGTCCTTTTTAGTTAAATAAATTTTCACGGTTTTTACCCATTGTACTTTCCAGCTACCATTGATGGCTTTCCTAAGGTATATCTCAGTCTTCGGTGGAGAAATGTATCCAATTCAAATTGATAAATTTGAGCAACATGTTTTGGGGGAGCAGGACAAAATAGAATCAAGAACAATTTCGTAGTCCATCTGGAATTATAAAATAACTTTGATTAAAATAGTTTAGGTGTCATACTTCTCTCGGGCAAAGTAACAGTCAAAATAATTCTGAAACACTCTCTAGACTTTTCAGATATGATCAAAGTCAAAGCCTAAGTGACCTATTAAATCATTTTATCTGTCCCCATGTTGGCAAAAAAATGCTTCCTAGTTTATGGCCAATGTATTTATATTATGTAGAAGTGGGTGCACTTTTGCAATTGGAGAAGTCTCAAACCAAGAAAATCTATAGGTAGACTTACAAATACTTTAAAAAAAAAAGCTTTCCGGATCCTGCTTATTTCCTCTTCATCTCTGATTTTGTGAGGCTTTAAGACTTGTTCCCTTTCCTAGTGCTAGATGAATTTAACATTAGTTTAAGATGATGTACTGGACTTGTCATATTTCAAATATTTCTAGACCATCAGATATAAGGTATTTCTCATCATTTTATTACCCCACTCCAACCTCTAGGATCAGAGACTGTAAAAAAACCTATATAAACCACATAGCTACCTCAAAAGAGAGAATAAAATGTAGGTCTGTGTCAGATCAGAGGCACCAGTGTTCTAGATGGTTTATGTGTTCCTTATATTGCAGAAATTGGTTTGAAGGTATGACTTTAGTCTTCATGCTGCATATATGATATAGGAAAGCCCATCAGAGTGTGGAGTTTCCATAGTGTGGAAAATCTATGAATTTTGTTGGGACCTTTAAGCGTATTTATTCGTTTATTTAATCTAAAGCTTCATTTTTGCTTAGCCCTCTGTTGAGCGTGGACTATATTAAAGTTATTGAGTGAATTATTCATAGGGTTTGGGTTGAAAGGGACCCTAAAGATCATCTCATTCCAACCCCCCTGCCATGAGCAGAGACCGCTTCCACTAGACCAGGTTGCTCAAAGCCCCATCCAACCTGGCCTTGAACACTTCCAGGGACGGGGCATCCACAACTTCTCTGAGCATCCTGTTCCAGTGCCTCACCACCCTCATAGTGAAGAATTTCTTCCTTATAGCTAATCTAAATCTACCCTCTTTCAGCTTAAAGCCATTACCCCTTGTCCTATCACTACACACCTTTGTAAAAAGTCCCTCTCCAGCTTTCTTGTAGGCCCTCTTCAGGTACTGGAAGGCTGCTATAAGGTCTGCCTAGAGCCTTCTCTTCTCTAGGCTGAATAACCCCAACTTTCTCAGCCTGTCTTCATAGGAGAGGTGTTCCAGCTCTCTGATCATATTCGTGGCCCTCCTCTGGACTCGCTCCAACAGGTCCATGTCCTTCTTATGTTGGAGGCCCCAGAGCTGAACGTAGTACTCCAGGTGGGTTCTCATGAAAGCGCAGTAGAGGGGGAGAATCACCTCCCTCGATCTTCTGGCCATGCTTCTTTTGATGCAGCCCAGGATACGGTTGGCTTTCTGGGCTGCAAGCGCACATTGCCAGGTCATATTGAGCTTCTCATAAACCAACATCCCCAAGTCCTTCTCCTCAGGGCCATTGTCAATCCATTCTCTGCCCAGCCTGTATTTGTGCATGGGTCGGATTGCACTGACCCATGTGCAGGACCTGGGACTTGGTCTTGTTGAACTTCATGGGATTCGGACAGGCCCACCTGTCAAGCCTGCCAAGGTCCCTCTGGATGGCATCCTTTCCCTCCAGCATGTCAACCACACCACACAGCTTGGTGTCATCGGCAAACTTGCTGAGGGTACACTCAATCCCAATGTCCATGTCTCTGACAAAGCTGTTATCAGCGCTGGTCCCAATACCGACCCCTGAGGAACGCCACTCGTCACTGGTTTCCACTTGGACATTGAACCATTGACCGCAACCCTTTGAGTGCGACCATCCAGCCAATTCCTTATCCACTGAGAGGTCCATCCGTCAAATCCATGTCTCTCCAATTTAGAGACAAGGATGTCATCTGGGACAGTGTCAAATGCTTTGCACAAGTCCAGGTAGATGACATTAGTTGCTCTTCTCTTATCCACCAATGCTGTAACCCTGTCGTAGAAGGCCACAGAATTTGTCAGGCACAATTTGCCCTTAGTGAAGCCATGTTGGCTGTCACCAGTCACCTCCTTATTTTCCACGTGCCTCAGCACAGTTTCATCTGTCTTCTTTGAAACTGTATCCAATTCAGTTTCCAAAATAAGTTGCCGAAATATGCTCCATGGTGACCTATAACGCTACTGCTTGTTCTCCTGACTCCAGTTTTCAGCTTCACTAGGCAATCTTTCAAATCCATTTTGAGCTACTACAGCAGATGTTTCTGATATTCTTTCTATCAACAACAACATTAATTTGACCTGTTATTCATTATTTTCTACACAGGTCTTGTTTTCTATTTTCCCACTAAAGAGTGATAGTTTAGCATACTGTTCTCTAGTAAAATCATATTCAATCCTCTGTTGTTTCACTAGCTAAAGTGTGTGTTCAGGGCTGGTAAGTGAGCTAAGACTTAGACCTTTGATTTTTTGAAGAAAGATTTGATAGACAAGAGTCCTTTGGTATGAGATTGTGTTCATTAAAGCTTGAATCTGCTGTAGTTTTCTTCGTAAGACTCATAACAAAACAAAACAAAACAAAGAATAATAATACTTCAGATTCAGACCCCCTACTAACTATAAAAGTAAGAAGAGAAAGCTGTCATTTCAAAGTGCTTTCCTTTCTTCAAAGCCTCTAGGCAGTTTTAATAAGGTTTAGCAAACTTTTTAAAAGTTTTTTTTAACTTTAAAAATGTTTCTTTAGTCTTCTAAATTTAGTTTTTTCTTCCTAAGGGATAGTAAATTATATAGAAATTCTTTCTTTGAGACCTTTTCTTCCTGAACTCTTTGTTACTATTTTTTTTTTCAGTGCAATTTAAACTTCATTTAAAGTGACCAGTACAGTAAAATGATAACAAAACTTTCCAAAAAAGATTATAATTCTGTGTTTTCACACAGTCAAAAATTTCAATGAAGGTAAACATTGCATACTTCTGCATGTATAAAAAAGGACCTTTGAATTTTAAATTGTTGTGTTTTGGAAGGTGATCCTTACCAGTTAAAAAAAAAAAGAAAAATAAAAATTAATGAGTTTGTATCTGTTATCTCTAAGAAACTGAACTTCTTTGGTTATATTCAATTCTATTACAAAATATATTTATAATTTTGCACATTTGTCATGTAATAACTGGCTAAAGTTATAATGATTTAGATTCTGATTTTAGGTTTTGAATTCTGAATTTATTCAGAGGTACATTTGGAATTCAAATGGACTCTGCTGGACCAGAGTGAAGGAAACAGACATCAGAGCTAAAAACGTTTACTGTCTTTCCTTCCTCAGTTGCACTGGGTATGTATTCTGGCATGCTTAGAAGCAAGATTCTGGTTATGGAAACAAGATTAATTAACATTATTTTAATAAACTGTGAAAAGAATTAATTTTTTGTATCATAGCAGTACGACATGGGTAAGCCACCATTTTCCACAGTGGAATTTGGCATGAACAAAAAATGAAATGCTATCATTTTATTGCATTGCAAGATCTTAATTCATTTTAGTAATTAATTATTGGTGAGACAGTTAGAAAAGTTTATTTTATATCTTTAAGCATACAGGGGCTCATCAACGTGTCTGTGAGTGTCTAAGTACAGGCTGATAGAATTATTTAATACAAAATCAATTTCTTTCAGGACATCTTTGGACGTAGTAAATTTAACTAGCTCATCAAAAGACTCATTTTAATTGATGTTGATACATCAATTGATGTCATTCTGGTGTTGATTTAAGGTCTAATGAAGCAAATAGAAAGCCTTGACTGCAAAATAGTTGTGAGCTTGGTTAATATTAAGAATTGCCAATGAATGCCAAGAAATGCCACAACACAATGTATTGTGCTGTTATATTTCTGCCATTGTGTACTTGTTGTGTTGTGAGATTTATCTGTGTTAATGGAAATGTGATTTGAAGTTGTTTGTTAAAAATAATCCAACTGATTAAAAATTAATATATATATAATGTAAACACTTGGATGCATAGTGAAACTGTTTTCCTTTAATGCATCTTTTGTTAAAGGAGAATAAAAAAACCTGAATGTATTCTTTCCATCCATTTTCTCAAAAAATGTAAAATTATCTATGCCTCTTTGCATGTGTAGGTTCTTCTGCCAGTACCTTTCAGTCCATTGTTTTTTAGTTCTCCAGAGTTTTTATCTTCTCTTTTTGGAATTTATAAAAAATAAACCCAGCCACTCTCTAAGCCTTTATTTTGTTTGGTCATACAAGCCAAGCCAGTCAATCTCCTCTCCATTCTCCTGGTAATCCTCATAACCCTTTTATGCATTAGTTCCTGTAAGACTTAGTATGAATTTAAGTGAATCAAGAATATGAGTGACTATATGGTACATTGTATTTTGGAGGATGTATTATGGATATGCCTTCATAGTAATGCTCTAGAGTACCTCTCCTGACACATTTCAGGGTTTATGTTTGTACATTTTACAGTTTGTACTTTTACAACATTGCAATGGAAGGTCATACAGTAAGTTGAAACCTGTCCAATTCATCATGCTTATGGTTGGTTTTCCAATCTGCATGAGAAAGGACTTGTTGACGTTGGGAAAGTAATTGTAAAATGAGAATGCTGTGAATGTAAAGCTCAGCAGATCTTTGAATATACTAGTAAAATTATGAAACTGTCAGAACAGATTTTAGGCAGTATTTTTCTCCTAGTAAATAATACTGAAAGAAATAGAAAATTTCTAAATACTTACAGAAAGACAAAATTTTTTTTTTTTTTTAATTTTAACAGTGAGTGATTGCAAAACAAATAAGATATGTTAATTTAGCATACTGTAGAAAGAAGATGTTTTAGGGCATCTGGCTTGTCAAAAGCTGAGAAAAGAAGAATTGAGAAAGTAAAAATCAAAATCAATATATACAAAAACCAAAGAAAGAGAAACAGAGAAAGGGCAGCAGGTCATTGGCTTCTTTTATCCTACACCTAGTTACGCAGCACAGTAATTTTGAGTCTACATGGGCTTTACAATCTAAGTGAGACTAGTTTTTTGAACAATATGTATTGCAATGAAAATAAGGTCTGAACATGCATGTTAATAACTTTTTACTGTATCATAATAGCAGTTAATTATTTGTAATAATGTGAGAGCTAGTGCAGAGGTTTTGAAATGGTGTAGGGCATGTGTACATGTGTGTGTGATTGTGTGTGTGACAAGGGGTCCAACTCAATGTCACTCTAAGCGCAACTGGTCATTCAGTGATTCATAAGCCATGGGAATTTAGGGGCAATTCAGACACATAAGAGACTGTGGACCTTCTTGTGCTATTTACTGTCTTGAAGTTTCAGCTGCTCTGATAATGTTTTAAAGAGATATCTCAAGGAAATTTAGAAAAGTTGAGAGAAGTTTCAAATATATCAATACCAAAAAGAAATGAAAAAATTCATTTGTCTAAAATTTCATATTTAAAAAGTCTTACTTTTTTTAGTGAGCCTCTTGATTTTTTGAAAGCCTAGTTAATTTATTTTCCAAATTTTAAGTTTAATAATCCTGCCTGGTCATTAAGGGGAATACAAAGTAAAAAGACTCCTTTGGTGGATACGCATGGATATGAGGAAAAGAAGACAGAAAATTTCTTGTTGTTCTCTGTTCTTGGAAAATTTACTCTCTTTTAAGAGCATTCAATAAGCTTCACATGTGAAATTATAGCAACCTATCTGGCAGGTCCTTCTTCAAAGTCGTCGGTCTAAAAAGTACCTCTCAGTTTTCTGACTGCATTAGATGTTATTCTCCCATTTTAAAAAACCTTTTCATTTTTAGTATATTATTTTTCTGTGACTTTTTTCTTTCTTTTCTTTTTTTTGTAACTAGGGACCATCTTTATTTTTTCACATCTTTGAGCACTTTCCAATCCTTAGATTGTCTTTCATTTATAGTAACTCTGTATTCTTTAAGAAGCTGTTCTTTGGAGATGTTAAACAGCTGCAGCTCTCAGTGATTTCTGCTAAAGAAAGAATATTGTAGAAGTATATTTAATGTGTTCCTCCTGTCATTGTTTTGGGAGGGAGAAGTGCTGTGAAGACAGTTAAATTACTCTTCATATGTAAAAGCTTGATTATAAAAGAAGTACCAAATGCTTTCAAGGCTTTCTAGTATACCAGTGAATATGATGACTGTGTTTTATGGACATTTATGAGAGTTTTAAATTTTCAAGTCACATCCATTTTGGAAAGATGCACTTGCGTAACAAAAGTTGCAAGATTTGAGGTTTCCTGGTCCCTTTTTGACACCTCTTCATTACGGCAAAAACAGGCAAGTAGGTGAGACTTGTCAGTGTGGTCACTCCAAGTGACTTCTCTCCAAGTGACAGTGACTTGTCTCCAAGATTGAACCTTGTAAGTAAAAATTAAATATCTATTCTAAACTATTCTGATATGCTTCCTCCCTGAAGCTCTCTTCTTCCAACACTTCTCACACATCGTGTGTTTTTAATCCATGCAGATACAGAGACCTCCAGGGCACACAGCAGCTTGTTCTTTGCATGCTCATTTTATTGTCAATCTGTGTCCCAAGCATCCCCAAGGATTCCCAAGTTTGTTTGTTTTTAGAATTGTCTAAAATCATTCTTAATTAATTCTTAATCAGTCTTTTTTGTTTCCAAATTGTGAATAAAGAAAAAGATATACCCACTGACAAATATAACTATTGTTGTGAATGTGAAAGTATATTACTCTCATCAGTGTGTCATCATTTTAGGAGTGGAACACACTGAAGCTCATTTCCTGATTATATGAATATTGCATGTATAGTTGTCATTCAGTTTCTAGATTCTGTATCATATGTTATTTCGTTTTGAGGCTATGTTTTGAGGCTACTCAAATATAACATTTATACTAAGTGTCACAACTAGGTTTCAGGGCTCTTAGTACTAACATGTGTGAACATTGAATGAGTAGTTCTGTAAATCCTAGAACATGTGAGACCTAATTCCCTGCAGATCTTCTTCCCTCCCTTTGTTGTCTGGTGTTCACAATACAGCTGACCTCATCTATGATTCTGTGATTCTGACCATTCTATGATTCTATGATCTCTGAGTTCATATTGAGGGGGAAAGGAGAGGCAGAGGGGAGCAACAGAATAGTCTGAGGTTTCTTTCATGTTCATAAAACATGCAATAATATAATATTTTAGATATGTCCTAGAGATATCTTAGTGAGAAATGATTGCAGAGTATTTAGGAAACCTGGTATAAATGGTAATTCTTCCCCAAGAGCTTACCATCTAGGATATAGCACTTTATAAACAGATGAGACAAACAAACAGGTTAAACTGAGGTGAGGGACAGAGTGTTTAGACAATTTTTAGCCAGCAATAGAAGTCACAATATATTTTTTTTACCATTGTCAGGTTGTAGTTCATTGATAATTTGATTTTTACTTTCTTAAATATTGAATTTCACAGCAATGCACATTTTACAACTGGTAGGTAAAGAAACTATAGAAAACATGGAACTTAGTGTAGAAACAGTTATTAAAGTCTCTTCAAATATATTTAAATTATCATGTTCACAAGGTACTCATAGTTCAGGAAGGGCAGTTAAACCATAGAAAAGGAATGCCTGAAGCAAACTAAGTTCAGAGAAGTGTTTGAAACAAAATTTTGAACCCCTGCTTAATGTTATCAGATAAAAGTGTAAAATAGGCTTCAAATTGGGTAATTAATACTGTATAAATAATCATCTCTAAGGGTCTCTTTTTTTTTTTTCCTGAAATAGTCCTGCACAGATTAAAATTGCTTCCCCCACCATCTCCACCTCCTTTCAAAGAGAAGGTACAAATTCTTACTGAGCCCCTAGGGTTCAATTCACCTGAAAAGTAGCTGTGACCTTCTGTACTGAGCAAGTCTATAAAAAAACGGCAGGTGGTGTCTCCGTGCCAGTTTGACCTATTCAGCTGCAAGGTTACTTGGCATGCAAAGTACACTTTTGTTCTATTGGCAGGGAAATCTGGTCCTGGGGAGGGGAAAGGGAAAACAGAACTGTGTTGTAGGAAGTGCAAGAAACAGAGGTTTTACAGATGCTGTTTAAGGAAACTCCATTAAATTATTTAATGGAATAAACAGAACCTAGAGCATCTTTTACGTGCACAGCAAAAATATATTGCCCTAGTTTTAAAGAGTGATATGTAAATTTATAGCTCTGCCTGGCTAGCTACTACTAACAGTAAACTACAGAAGGAAAGGGGGAGCAAAACTGCTTACAACTATGACCTTTGATAGGCCTGATCTAAAACATACCAAAATAACTAGGAATCTCTTTGTTCATTTAATGAGCTTTTGTCATAGTAAACTTGCCTTTTTGAAGTGCAGTGGCAGTGCCAGAATATAACATTAGAGAATTAGGTCCAAAGCAACTCTTCTTAAGCTGTCTTTGTGGTAGCGTATCTTGTTGTCAAGCAAACAAAAAAAAAAGGGTCCTGCAGGAGTGAAGACATCCCTTGCTGTTGAATGCTGTGTATTCAATGTCCTGCATAACACATATTTAAAAATGCAAAACAAAAAACCTCATTGTCTTGGTTTAACCCCAGCCAGCAACTAAGCACCACACAGCTGCACGCTCACTCCCTCCTGGTGGGATGGGAGAGAAAATTGGAAAAGTAAAAGTAAGAACACTCATGTGTTGAGACAAAGACAGTTAATAGGTAAGGCAAAAGCCACACACACAATCAAAGCAAAACAAGAAATTCATTCACTACTTCCCATTGGCAGGCAGGTGTTCAGCCATCTCCAGGAAAGCAGGGCTCCATCACACGTAACGGTTACTTGGGAAGACAAATGCCATCACTCCCAACGTCCCCCCTTCCTTTTTCTTCCCCCAGATTTATATGCTGAGCATGACGTCATATGGTATGGAATATCCCTTTGGTCAGTTGGGGTCAGCTGTCCCAGCTGTGTCCCCTCCCAACTTCTTGTGCCCCCCAGCCTACTCACTGGTGGGGTGGCGTGAGAAGCAGAAAAGGCCTTGACTCTGTGTAAACACTGCTGAGCAGTAACTAAAACATCCCTGTCTTATCAATGCTGTTTCCAGCACAAATCCAAAACATAGTCCCACACTAGCTACTATGAAGAAAATTAACTCTACCCCAGCCAAACCCAGCATGTTCTCCACCCCTTATTCCATACCATTTACATCATGGTCGGTCAGTTCTCACAATATCCAATATATTCTCGTTACCCACCACCCCCCTTCCCATCCTTTGATGTAATACACAGGTATTATTCCCTTAGTCTATGGACCACCCCTGTGAAATGTCTGTAAAATGTCCATAAATGTCCACAAATGTCCACAAATGTTTACAAAATGTCCATTGAGGTTCATTTAGTCCATGACTTTGGGCTC
>NW_009198550.1:0-6496 GCF_000690835.1 Fulmarus glacialis | reverse complement strand
TCATGGTCGCTAAGCCCAAGCCAGCCTCCTCTTCTTCTCCTCATTTACTGCTTTAGAAGGACTTTCCTTAATTACTTTAGTTTTCTATAAATGCCTGATAATATGTTAGAAAGTATGTCATTAAACACCAACCAATTGGGAAAAAAAGATGTTCCAGTGGGGTTAACAGAAAACAGGTTGCTTTCCTCTTTGGATGAAAAATTAGTTACGTAGAATGGCAAGTCTATAAACAACTACTGAAATTTGTAAATTTGAAAATCCTACATTTAATCTAAACCCCCTCAGACAACCGGATGGTTCTTTGCTTAGAAAACAGGGATTTTTTCATAGAATTCCACAAGTACTCACATTTCTAGAGATAACTTTAAAATTCATTTCTCTAATATTTCTACTGTTGTTTTGCATTTAAATTTGTAATTACAGGTATCTTTGTAAAATATTTCTGCATTATTTTGTAGCATCTTCCATATCAATTCAAAATTATTAATTGGTGCTCTTTATAAATATTTTTTCTTTCTTCTTTATCTTGTTCTAAATAATTTCTTTTTTAAAAAAAAATCTATTCAAATATTGTAGAATAACTACTAGCATTTTACTGATACACTGCCATGGTAAATTTAAGTTAGAGACAAAATATATCTAGCCATGCCTAGAGGTCTGAAAAAAGTTTTTTAATCACAATTTTGCCTCCAACTTGAATTTACTTCCCATAATTATTTTGATTTTTCTCATTCGTTCTCATGTGTGCTACCAGCATCTACCTGAGGGGATATTCAAGCACATGAATCAATTTTGCATTGGTAACAGGCATGAACACAATGTTTTGCAGTTCTATAAAGAAGCAGACTACTTCTCAGTGCAACAAGAAAATCAAGATTTTGTGTGTGTGTGTGTGAAAAAATGTAATTCTTATTTGTGAAACAAATTCATTATTCTTTATAAAAGAGATAGCAACTCCACTTTCATTTTCTGTGCTTGACCCTGTTTACACAGCAAACCCTGACAGCTGTGAGGCGTAGTCATAGCAAAAGTCATTTTTGGTTTCTGTTGTCCAAGGATGGAATACTCCCAGTACACCTGTAACGGATATCTCCTCTGACATACATACAGGTCTCTATTGAGTCTCTATTGAGTATGTTCAAATCACAAATGTGCCGATTTGAAGCAGACTTTTCATGGTTTCAGTAGAAAACTTCCAGATGCAAAGGTAATGTCCTATTTCTATTTTGTGTTTCTTCCCAAAAATGTGGTGTACTTTCCTTGAACTTATCCTGAGAAATCAGTCAACCGAACGTAACAAAATAATCATCCAGACTATTATTAATAATATACTTGGTCTGTAATATTTTATCTCAAATTCTTACAGTTCAGTGAATATTTATAACCTTAACCTTATAATTGAAAGTGTAGACCAATATTAATAAAAATGTGACTAACTGGATCATCCAGAACATTTTTTATTTTACACTGAACTTCAGTAGCAAAAATTACTTTTTACATAGGTGTCCTGGTTTCGGCTGGGAAACTTTCTTCTTAGTAGCTGGTATAGTGCTGTGTTTTGGACTTAGTATGAGAATAATGTTGATAGGACACTGATGCTTTAGTTGTGGCTAAGTAGTGCTTACATAGTCAAGGACTTTTCAGCTTCCCATGGTCTGCCAGGTGCACAAGAAACTGGGAGGGAGCACAGCCAGGACAGCTGACCCAAACTGGCCAACGGGGTATTCCATACTATATGAGGTCATGCTCAGTACATAAACTGGAGGGAGTTGGCCAGGGGGCAGTGATTGCTGCTCAGGGACTGGCTGGGCATTGGTCAGCAGGTGGTGAGCAGCTGCAACACTTGTTTTTCCTGGGTTTTGTTCCTCTTTCTCTCTTCCATTTTTTTTCCTTTTCATTACAATTGATTATTATTATTGTTGTTGATGATGTTGTGTTGTTATATTTCAATTATTAAACTGTTCTTATCTCAACCCATGAGTTTTCTTACTTCTGCCCCTCCAATTCTCTCCCCCATCCCACCAGGGGAGGGAGGGTGAGCGAGCAACTGTGTGGTGCTTGGTTGCTGACTGGGGTTAAACCACAACAATAAGAAATATGTAAAATAAGCAAAACTGTTTTGAGCAACTGCAGCACACATAGATCTGCCTTTTAAATTAAGTTTAAAGCCTTTTTATGTTTTTGCTAAGCAAAAGATAGATAGGATCTACATGTTGTCAGTTTATTTTCCTTTGTGATACTTTCTGAATATAACTTCCATTTGTCTACATGGGTAAATACCCGGTATATAAAATAGTAATTCAGTGGCTACACAGGGTTCAAGAAAAACTTCAAATTAATTTTCAAGCTATACATCAGTTTATTGCTTCAGAAGTATCTGAAGTATTGAATTTCAAGGTAATTTTGTTCCAAAGTACACTAAGCTGTCATATGAAGCTATGTAACATGATATAATATGGTAAAATTAAATATAACCACTCTGAGCTTATACAAAACTTCAGTTGCATTTAAAGTCTAAGAATATAAAATATTAACTGCATTTTAGCTACCATTTAGACTGTTTATCTCTCTCTCCTTCAGAGCAGTGTACCTGAAAACTGTCTTACTTGGATTAACTTTGAGTAAGAGTATTTTAAAAAATAACCTAAACCAGATGGCTGTGAAAATGACTGAAAACCAGCAGAAAGATGTGAATTGCAAGTTTCACCAATAGATTGTATCAATCACAAAGACATTGCCAATTACTCACTTTAACACGCTATGTCCATTTGGCATTTTTTCCAAACAGATTTCAATTAGAATGTAACCACATTGGAGACTACACATATTGAGACAGGAAGGCAGACCGAGCCCATCCGGTGTTCTTTCCTCTCCTGCCAAAAAGCAGTCAGAAAAAAATCTCTCCTTTCCTCTTCTGATTTGGTGCAACGGGGCTCCATTTTTGTTCTCCTTCTCACAGTTCTTGTGGCCAGAGCTCTTCCTGCAGTTTCAATCTATTTCAGGTATTGATCTGGGTTTTGAGGAAAAGTTTAAATGAAGGTTGGCTTAGACCAGTATGGTAAAATCTTGGCCAGAAAAATGGTTGCTACTTTTGGCCTTTGTTGGAGTACAGCTTCACAGAAGTGGAAGCTGGTAAATTATTAACAGCAGGAGTTTGACAGAAATTGATAGTGTTTTAGGAACATTGACAGAGAGTGGTGATCCTGTCTTTCTGAAAGGCTACAGGTTAGTGATGGAAAGAGAAATTAGAAAGTTTAGGTCAATTAATAATGTAATTCTAATTTAAATCACAATAATAAAATTGTTTGCACATATTAAGTTTATCAGCAATGAACATTTTAACATATTAACTAATACACCTGAGGCATTTTGCAAATATATACATAAAATGCAAAAGAGACATTTAAAGGGATGATTCTAAAATCTTTCCCAAGACTGCTGTTTCTAGTCCTCATAATACCCTACTCCTGCCAGGACATGCTAAGATGAACAAGATGAATAATTTACAATCCAGCCTCTACACGAAAACTACGTGATTTCTGCTTGAGTGATCTCCTGACTCTGACTAAAGATAACATGAGTTATTTGGGCCCTATGTTGTCTTCTTTAGTGAGGCAAAGGATACCACAGGCAGCAATTCCGACTTTTGACACTCAGAATCACTGATTTTTACAATAGTTGCTGAATCCTGTTTGGATGCAGCCAAGGGAGTGTAATTCTGACATTGCTGCATGTTCTGCGTGTGTAATTGGGGTTTTCTCTATTATCATCTAAACTCACTCTGTTCTTCTTTCTGTGCTGCTGTTAAGTCTTCAAAAAAATTTTAGTGTTAATCTCTGCCAGTCTAACCTAAATTTCATTGACTGTTCTGAAACGTGTTCTACTCTTTCCTGGCGAGATGTATGAAAAAGGTCTCCTCAACAGTGGTCAAGCTACTACTAGATCACCAATAATACAAGATGTGTGAACACACTAGTGTAATACCTGACTGAATTGTCACAACTTGCATATGAACTGCCAAAAGCAAGATACTGTTACGAAATCTGAAGGAACCAAAACAGCTACTAAACTCAGCATCTATCTTGTACACTTTAAAGGCTTTGGGTGAAAGAGAAAGCACGGTGTACTGAACAAGATAGTGGGTATAATCTCATCCACGAATGTCTAAACTGATTGTAGGTGAATCATGTATATGACAAAAAGATGCATGTTTCTGCAGTTTTGTAAGCTGGATTTTGAGTTATATGTGTTGAGACAAGACAAGACACATTATTTTCTCATCTTGTCAGAGAAGAGAAACAAATAAACGTCAGGTACAAAACCAATATAAATCATATGTTACCCATACTTGAGGCATCAAGATATGGAATTCCACTTATATAGAGATGTGAGATACCAAGATACGAATGAACTATGGAGTTGGAATCTGCTTTTGGCCAGCACTATATTTGAGGTAATTAACTTCTAAAATATTTGATAAGCTGGTGCTTCAAAATTTTAAATATATTGGTTCTTTTGAATCAGCCAAAAAGTGATTTTTTAATACCAAGGAAAAAAAAGAGACAGTGAGCCTTATAGC
Source organism: Fulmarus glacialis (assembly GCF_000690835.1). Taxonomy (NCBI): domain Eukaryota; kingdom Metazoa; phylum Chordata; class Aves; order Procellariiformes; family Procellariidae; genus Fulmarus; species Fulmarus glacialis. Next base: position 1,917 of record NW_009198550.1, on the reverse strand, counting down.
TGACACGTAATACAAAAGTGGAGCTCAAGGATTTTTTTTTTTTTTTTTTTTAAGTGGCCTGCATATTCAGGCAATAAATTAGATTTGAGTCAGGATTATAGCTAGAGTTGATTTATTGGCTGTTCTGACTGACAACGTAAGTCTAATTCCATTACTGAGGGATTTTTTTATTTTAAGGGCAGAATAGCTACCAACATGTGACAGAAGGTTTATTAACGAAATGTGTTGTGTCACCAATGTCAGTAACTGCCTATTATAATCTCTGAGATGTGTGATCATTCTGACTGTCTTTAAATTAATAACATGCTATTTGTCAGCTTGATGGACCCTCAATTAGCATAAGAGATTCACTGAATTTCACTCCTCTTGAGTGAAATTAGGATATCTTAATTAAGAAGGAAACTTGGCATTATTAGTGTCAAACAATTTTAAAATCTGATATCTTCAAATTCACAGAGTCCTTCAGATTCATGTGTCCTTCGTGGCAGAAAATGAATGTGCAAATTGAATTTCTGCCCTTGTAAATCTTGTTGTAGACACAGATGAGTAAGAGGGAAGATATCATGTAGAAGTGCACAAGTATACATGCAACATGGCTACTGTCTTCAAGAAAATCTTCCATTTGACCTAAATATATAAAGTAACATCTGCACATGGAGGGATGATGCCCTATTTTAGGGCAAATTAGAGGAGATGAAATGTTTGTTAAGGAAGTGCAATGGTTGTGAGCCATAAGTAAGCACCAAAAATGAATCCCTTAAACTTGTTTATGTTGTATGTCACATATACAAGATCATATCTTCATATTTTTATATTTTTATATTTTAAAGGATTTTTTTTATTCCTAGCAAACAAGGAGAACATATAATCTTGTCATTAACACTTCTCATTACTGATTTAGATATTTTTGTTCCAATGTATATACATATGCAGCAACATCAGCATCCACATCATTTGTGTGGACAACACAGCGTAGGCAAGAATCCTCCATATGTTTGTGAAAATAGTTTTTTTCAATGTGCAATAATACAAGCAATTTGATCTGTATTTGGATTATGCTCTTCTTTAAAAATATCTAGCAGATGTGGATGCTCTTGCGTAGAATGTGGATGGTTTCTTGCTGCACACAGCCTTCTACAGACAAGATCCCCAGCTTCCACCATCACCCCCAAATGAATTGCTCAAATAAGCAGCCTAGGCTTAAGTGAGGCTTTTGTTGGTGGGAAGGAGACTGAAAGGTTTCAGTCTTTCTCTGGTATTAGCTACTGAGGAATCAGGGGGTTTAGGGCTGTGTTCTAGCCTGTCTATGGTCTATGGGGTGTTTGCTCAAATAAGGTCATCTGTCCACTGACTTGTTTAAAAGTGAAGATTATTTGTACTGAGTGGCAAAGATACTTATAGTCACAAGCCCCAAAATATGAGACATTCCAATTAAGGTATTAATAGGAGATTATATGCTGGTATTGCAATGCAGTATAGCTGAACTTTTCAAGAAGATAAGAAAACCTTTCACCATATTGGGCCATAATCACCCCAATAAATACTACCTTCACTATGGGATTTAAAACTGTTTTTTCCCATTTACAATTAGACCTGCATGATGAATTAGCTGAAGGATCTGCTACAATTTGTGTGTACTTGTTATTTTGACAGACCTTGCACTTCTTTCTTATCCAAGTAGAAAAACAATTGGCTACCTGTTCTGCAGAAATAAGCAGTTATTGCATGCAGATACTCTATAAACACTGTTTATACTATAGAAAAAATGACCTCTTATTGATATGGCAATGTTTAGGGAAAAAATGGTGAGCAGAATATATAGAAATATGCCACCTGTCAGAGAAGAGTCTTTCAGTTTTAAGAACAGAATACCTAAAGATCACTCTGTGCTGGTTTTAAAAAAAAAAAATATATATA
>NW_009198549.1:0-426 GCF_000690835.1 Fulmarus glacialis | reverse complement strand
TCTGGGGATGGTGACTCAACCACTTCCCTTTTAAAGGTTTTTCTGAAATTACGTCACTTGGTGCCTGCATTCTCCCCTCCCTTCGCTGCAACTGAAGAGGTTCCCTGCGAGCAAGTCCAACGTGGTCCACGCCACCGGGATGGGTGGAGTACAGGGAACGGCCACGCAAGCAGGACGGGCGAACGCAGGTTCTTCCCAAGGGAAGGCAGGAAGGTCGGCCGCGGGCAGCTGCCCGGTCCGGCTGGCGCCATTGGGCTGGGGAGGCACCAGCAAGAGTGTTTGTAGCTACCAAAATAGGAGCGAATGAAAGATTCATTGTTCTTCCTTTCAGGACACGTTCCCAGACGCCAGCGTGGTGCTCAGGCTGTGCTTATCTCAGATTTGGCCCTCGATTGCGGCAATCGTACCACGACTGTGCTTAGAGTC
>NW_009198548.1:0-2933 GCF_000690835.1 Fulmarus glacialis | reverse complement strand
CGGGTGCAGTCTGTGGGGGGAGCACGGAGGTGGCCGTGTGGATGCGCTTTGCTGGATTTGTCCTTGCACGGCTCCTGGAAGGAGCGCTGACTCCTGCCGTGGGCCAGAACGCAGGGGGCCACAACAGCGTCTGCCCAATGAGGCACTGAACGTTATGGTGTGAGATTTAAGGCCTAATAAACCATGCAGAAGCCTGCGAATAAAGAGCATGAGAGGAGGAAAAAAGCACCAAGAACAGGATACCTAAACACAAATCCAGTGCAAGAATGGAAGGAAGCGTTGGGTCTCAACATGGGCGGTGGTTTAAGAGAACCACAGCAGAACTCGCTGTCTCTCTGAAGGTGAGACAAGTTATGCTCCTGCCAGAAATAGCAGCTATGAAATAGTAGCTGATATTAATTAAAACAATTAAAACACTTTTCATTATTTGAGGGATTTCCAATCCCTGTTATCCGCACCATGATACAGGCTTTCCTAAATGTTAGCCTGTCCTTAAATAGCACGCTGGGAAAAGCAATAGCCTCTTTCACTGCCCTTCCAGCTCTTAGACTGTTAAATCAACAACGCAGTGAGTTCCAGCTGAACTGTGGATCCAGCTGGAATGAATAGAATTCAAAATAAAACAGGTACAGCTCTTCAGAAAGAGGAGTAGAGTAGAACTTGTGAGAGACGAGCACTTTAGCATCTTGTAAAAGGACACCAAAAAGTAATTGTAAAGATTTTCTTGTGAAAGTGGGACATACACTTCCCTACTTCCCCTGTTGGATCTAGGAGGGAAGACATTAATTATTCCTGTCAGTAACTGCTAATATTAAAATGAAGAAATGTAATGACGATGCATTGGGATGATGGTTAAAACACAGGAATTGGAAGAGTTAAGAAAAACATGGGTAACAGGCAAACTCTGTATAGATCTATAGGTCATGTAGAGGTACAATGTGATGTCTCAGAAAGAAGCTTAGGAACAATGCAAAGTCAGCAGCCCATGGCTTTGGCCAGTGGAGCAGTGACAGACATGAAAATGAGCTATTTGTTGTGCTCGGTGTAACAAAACAATTCCGTCGATTCCCCTTTGGCATGAGGTAAATGTGCTGTCTAATCATAGGCCATTAGGCTGTCTCAGCTGGCTCTCTGCTCTCAAGCCGAGACGAAGAGCTGGGCATGGCTTCCAGAGCTCAAGACAGATGGCTCAGTGGAACAGAAGTCTACAGCTCATGCTGGAATACTTATATCTCTGGTGGGAGGCTCCAGGCAACCTAACAAAACCCCAAATACAGCAGGATGCTGCAGGAATATGCTTTATATTCCCAGTTTGGTCATATCTTAAAAGAAAATTAGTTTCTTTTTAGATGAGGGGGGCATTCCTTCTCCAGGTGTACCTTCCTTCTTCAGGTGAGACATGAGCTAAATGTCAAAATCAGATTTTCTTTAAAGGATAATAAGTGGTAATCTTAGCAAATAGGAGAACTTATGTAAGGGTTGGGTTCATAATTTGCACCTAGCTGCATGCCTGAGATGAAAAATGGGTATTTCCTGCCAAAATAGCTGAGACCTGTCAGATGGTAGCTTTTCATCTAAAGAGAGTAGATGGAGCTTCACCCATGAGCTTGCTCCCAAATGAGGAGTGATTATAAATTACGCAGTTGAGAATGGACTATAGAAAACAGGCTGACATTTTTATCCTGCTTTATATCCCTGCAGTCTGTTGATCAAGGAACTTTCAGAGTTGCTTTGTGAGCCTTCTGTGGAATAAAGCTGTACTTTGAGAGACGGGGCTTAGGGTGTTTGAATGAAGTATCAATCATTTTTCATCTGGAGAGGAGGCAGCTGTCCCACAAGACTGGAACTGTATGAGGCACAGTATGTTTATTTATCATGCTCTATACCGGGACTCGGTATGTTGCAACAGACTTCAACTGCTCAGGGCCAAAGGAAAAATCGTGTACAACAGTGGTTCCCTGGTTATATGTAAAAACAGCCATGGAGACCATCATGTGCTTGTTGTCCAAGACAGAACCAGCTGGAAGGGATCCTGATCTGACTGCTGGCACATGAGTAGCGATGAACTAAGAGTTTACCATATACTAAACTCTCAGGCAACCGAGAGCTGTCCTAGGAAACTTGGCACCCGGGTAGGACAGTTACTGTCAGTGTGTAAGAGAATAAGAGAAAGGACCAGGGTCCCAGTGCACCCTTCCAGCTAGGAGAGAGTCCTACAAAGGAGTAGTTAAAGGAAAGGCAGAGTTACAACAAATATACAATGAAGCAACTGACTGCGGAACTACTGCAGACTGCCAACAGCCCCAGTCGAGGGCTGGTGAACCTTAGGAGAGACTGATGAACAAGTGAGAAGAAAAGGAGAATGGGAGAGAAAAATCCCATGCCATCTAACAGACCGAAGGCATCAACGGGTGAAAACAAGGCTCAGTCACAGCAGTACAACCAAGATCGATTCATAGCCAGCCATGTTTGATGGATGTTTCATGGAAGGTAAAACTGAAGCTGGAGAGAGCCTGGACTACTGAAGATGCAGTGCAACCTGCCAGGGCCTGCAAGGAAAGAAGAGGGGGCAGAAGTATTGTGAGCTATATTGCCTGTAAGGCAACAAAATAATAATTTTGAGGGTAATTTGGGTAACGCCTGTCAGCTGCAGCAAGTGTGTTTGGAGTCCTTAGGGCCGCCTTCCTTTTTTGTTGTGAAATTCACTGAAGAACTCTGGTGCCGTTCCCGGGCTGGGCAACGCGGCAGCCAGCCCTTCTTCCAGGACGTCGGAAAACACGAGGCACTAACACCGCCCGTCCTGAGCCCGGGGACCCCTCCTGCCTCCCGTCGGCACACAGCCGGGCCGCCCTCCCGAGTGAGCCTACCTCAGCCCCACGGTTCTCCACGAGGAGGCCTGAGGGGCGCGGCGGGGCCGTCCCGGAGCCTCCGCC
>NW_009198547.1:0-2540 GCF_000690835.1 Fulmarus glacialis | reverse complement strand
CAACAATTTGTAACAATTAACAATTTATATCTATTTACAAGTTTACTATAACACAGGAGGGGCTGGGTCCCCTCCCCCATGGCGGGACTGGGACTCCTGGCTCCTCTCTGCCCTTCCTGGAAGACTCCCAGCCCCACAGCGAAGACCCCGAACAGAATGAACAACAGTAGGAAGGTGATGCCTGTGGGGACAGAGGGGACATGTGGCGGGAGGTTGGGGACTCACTCACCCCCGTCCCCAACCGCTCCGCAGTGGACCCAGGTGTCTGGGCCCCCTTAGCCACAGAGAGCAGGGCCAGGTCGCCCATGAAGGTGCGGTGCGGCCGGACGCTCAGAGTAGCTCCAGCCATGGCCGGAGAGGTTTATTGTGAATAAGAGCTGGGTGACAGCCCGTGCAACCCTGGCAGTGAACTTCCCACTGTCAGCACAGCCTCGCCTGGAACCCGTACACGACTGGCTTACTTTGTGGCCAGCAACTTTTGCTACAGGCTGTTTAACAGAATATGAGCTAGTCACTACAGGGATGCCCATGAGCAGTTAATGACTTGCCCCAGGCTAGGTGGTGTTTCCCCCTTCCCTTTTTTTTCTTTTACTGCAGACTAACCAACTGAAATAATTGCTAGTGTTTAAGGAAAGCAGCATCACATATCACCGGTCAGAGGTTTGTATTTGCTAGTCTTAGCATATAAGCCAGAGGTTCGCCCTCTCATAGCCCGAATTGACTACCTTCTTCGTCTTCTCTTCCTCCTACCTTTCCTCCCTGACAGCAGGCCATCCCTTTTTTTTCTTTTACTGCAGACTAACCAACTGAAATAATTGCTAGTGTTTAAGGAAAGCAGCATCACATATCACCGGTCAGAGGTTTGTATTTGCTAGTCTTAGCATATAAGCCAGAGGTTCGCCCTCTCATAGCCCGAATTGACTACCTTCTTCGTCTTCTCTTCCTCCTACCTTTCCTCCCTGACAGCAGGCCATGCACAGCCACACCAGCATGGTGCAGCTCTGTTAGTCTCTGATGATCTCAGGACAAAACCACAGGTAACTGATGAGTTTCTGTTAGTTCCTAACGTGCAAGACACACTAAAAGGAGCGAGGTACTGGGACTCTGCCCTCTCCGCTTTCTGGTAAACAAAAGGTAGACGATCATGTCCTGCCCGTCTTGGGGTTTTGCCATGCAGAAGTTACCATGAGTAGGAATCACACTTTCTTCCTGGAAGGGTACATTTATTCTCAGACTGCAAAATGCTGAGTGCTCGTACCTTCCCGAGCAGAAAGCGATGCTGGTGGGAGCAAAGTGTCCCGCCCGGCCTCGCAGCAGCCCGTTGGCATGTGGAATATCTTTGCTTGACTCCATCGACTTTCTCTGGCATAGCATCGTATTCACCCAAATCAAACACTACAGAGTTCAACCAACAAAAATAAACCAGTTTTATCTTATGATCTGTGGTGTCAAGGAGAATTTACTCTGCAATCCCAGTCCCTCCCCCCCCCCGCCTTTCTTTAAGGTAACTATCCCTTATATCCCTGATATAATTATTCAATGTGTGTCTTTAGTCTCTGTCAGCCATTGAAACCCCAAACATAATTTTTCAGCTTCCCACACTTCACAGCAGGACCAGGTATGGTTTTTTGTCTGCTTTTCCATTCTGTGTAGTCTAATTTTTTTCCTCCAAAATATTCCAAGTTTTTTGACAGGTACAGTTGTAACTGACTGCAATGCCTCATAGCCACATACTGCACTCGCTTTAGAGATGGTAATGGAAGAGCAGCTACCGTTTGAAATACTGTGAGAATTAGTGGAGGAAAACTTGTTTTTAAACACAGCTCTTGCAGGGCCTATGGCTTGTCTAGAAGATACCTATTTAATTTAATATTTACTTTTGTGGGAAGCCAAACAATCACCTCAGAGACAATCTCGTAAGTGATGATGAAGTAAAGTTCTCAGTGTTCGTGGCTGAAAAACAGAAAGAGTCTTCAATTCCAGGTGGGAATCAGGCCCCCCCCTCCCCCCCCCTTTCCCTTTTGAAAAGATAGAAAAAGGATGGCAACAGAAAAACAAGTGTTGAAATTCCTACGGCAACAGTATGTCAGTCCACACTGATTTTCATGCATATATAAGATAACGAATCATTTCTGCTTAATCAGCAAAACCCTGAAGTATAGCAGCATACAATAAGGAGCCGGGGTTTGAGCTCTGAATGAAACCCTTGTTTCATTCAGAGCTCACTACACTTGTACGTAGAAACCCAAAAAACCTGGAGCCCCACAGTCCTTGACACTAGGAATGCAAATAGCAAGAGACAGCCCTTTTTTTTTTTTACCCAAAAAAAGACTCATAGTCTATTTACAGACCAGCAGGCAGGTGGAAGGAAATCCCATTATCTCCATTTTACAGACAGGGAACTCGGGTATGGAGCGACACATGGACAGACATGTCCAAAGCCACCCAGGGAGCCTCTGCAGAGGCTCTTCTCCCTGTATTTGTTCCTCGAACTGCTATTCCCTTGCTCATCAGTCTACCTGGACTTCAGCAAAGCCTTC
>NW_009198546.1:0-1347 GCF_000690835.1 Fulmarus glacialis | reverse complement strand
TCCCCATCCCCATCCCCATCCCATCCCATTCCCATCCCTGTCCTTGTCCCTGTCCCCATCCCCGTCCCCATCCCATCCCATTCCCATCCTTGTCCTTGTCCCTGTCCCTGTCCCCATCCCATTCCTGTCCCTGTCCCCATCCCAGTCCATCGGCCGGGCATCGACCCGCACAGAGCTCCCTGGGCACCGGCGTGGCGGAGGGTGTGCGGGCGCTGTGCGTGTGCAGGGACACACGTGGTGCACAGGGACACACGCGTGGGCACAGGGACACACACACATGCACAGGGACACACACGTGCACAGGCGCTGTGCCTGTGCAGGGACACACGTGCACAGGCGCTGTGCGTGTGCAAGGACACACATGCATGCACAGGGACACACGTGTGCACAGATGCTGTGCGTGTGCAAGGACACTCAGGCATGCACAGGGACACAGGTGTGCACAGATGCTGTGCGTGTGCAAGGACACACATGCATGCACAGGGACACAGGTGTGCACAGATGCTGTGTGTGTGCAGGGACACACATGCGTGCAGAGGGACACATGTGTGCACAGACGCTGTGCGTGTGCAGGGGCACGCGTGCACAGGGACACAGGTGTGCACAGATGCTGTGCGTGTGCAAGGACACACATGCATGCACAGGGACACACGTGTGCACAGGCGCTGTGCGTGTGCAGGGACACTCATGCATGCACAGGGACACACGTGTGCACAGGCGCTGTGCGTGTGCAGGGACACTCATGCATGCACAGGGACACACGTGTGCACAGGCGCTGTGCGTGTGCAGGGACACTCATGCATGCACAGGGACACACGTGTGCACAGGCGCTGTGCGTGTGCAGGGACACTCATGCATGCACAGGGACACACGTGTGCACAGGCGCTGTGCGTGTGCAGGGACACTCATGCATGCACAGGGACACACGTGTGCACAGATGCTGTGCGTGTGCAAGGACACACATGCATGCACAGGGACACCCGTGTGCACAGACGCTGTGCGTGTGCAGGCGCACGCGTGCACAGGGACACAGGTGTGCACAGGCGCTGTGCGTGTGCAGGGACACTCATGCATGCACAGGGACACACGTGTGCACAGTTGCTGTGCGTGTGCAGGGAACACGCACGTGTGCACAGGGACACACACGTGTGCCTGGGTGCTGTGTGTGTCCCGGGACACACACGGTGCAGAGGGACACAGGCGTGCACAGGCGCTGTGTGTGCACAGGGGACACGCATGCCCACGCGTGCTGCGCAGTCCTGCTGGCCTGCCGCCTCCCCGAGCATGCAGGTCCCCTGCCCGGGGGGTGCCCCTGCCCGGGGGGTGCCCCTACCAGGGGGGGTGCCC
>NW_009198545.1:0-527 GCF_000690835.1 Fulmarus glacialis | reverse complement strand
TGCCAGGCCATCTAATCCACACAGTCCAGAAAACCGGGTTGTCCCTTTCCTCCATGTGGCTGGAGGCAGGGCCCCTCTAGGCCTGGTCATAGTACTCATTACTCACTTCTTGTAGATGCAAATCAAAAGTCTCTTTATTAAGATTGGAAGTAAAGTCAGCCCTTCTACTCGGTCTGAGGAGCTGGTCACTGGAGACTGGAGCAGCAGTTTTCCTGGAAGAACTCCCTTTTGTGACTGTTTTTCCTTGTAAATAACATACCCATGCTTCTAGGGTTGAGGTGGATTTTCCATCCCATTTCCTCCTGTCCTCTCTGTGATGATCCCACAGGTAAAATCACAGGGTGCCCTGGGGTGTGTACCCACGATATCTTCTCTCTTGAGCAGAGGGATGATTACTCTGAGATAGTGGTCCATACATGTGGGGAGTAGGACGTACCTTCCTTGAGTTGCTGGAACTCCCGAGTTTTTCGGACAGTTTCTCCACAGCAGAGACACAGGACCGTAGGGAGGAAGAACGACTTTCTTTA
>NW_009198544.1:2223-14498 GCF_000690835.1 Fulmarus glacialis | reverse complement strand
AAGAGTGGATAAAATATACAATGGCTTTTAGAAAATACTGGCAGAATGAATCCAATTTGTCTGTAATAGTTTAGGAGGCACTTGAATCCCATTATGTAGCTAATTTATAGGAAATGGAGTTCAACCAGGCAGGCAAATGAAAGAATTTTCTTGTTCAGATTATTTTATTTAAATACTAAACTAAGTTTTTTTGTGCATGTAACATTAAAAACGGTGATGTTTGGTAGGATTAGGATGCAGTTTTTTATTTATCTGGTGACAGTTACCTTGTGCACAAAGAAAATGGATTGTTGGGTAAATAAGGTCATTAGGATTGTTGTGTAATAAACACTTCTATAAGCACTTCTATATTTTAGCATTCTCATTACATGCTAAATATTAAATAATGAGATCATGCTTTTAGCATCATCTTCATTAGGATAAAATTTGCATTGATATTCTTCATGTTCAGTGGATTTTTTTGTTGGTTCACTTCTGGGTGAAGATTGATGCTAGAAAGTTTGGGACATATATAAGAGAGTTTACTGTTCAGCCAGGCAAAGATAAGCTGTTGTATTAGACTACTACTGATCAATTTTCATATTGTCAGCAGTCTATTGCAAAGTGAAGATTACAGAAAAGAACCCACAGAGTTATATTCTTTTATCACAGAGATACAAATCGGAAAGTATCTGATTTAGAACTTTGCCAGAGTTGCTGTGTCACTGTCTGCAAAGTCTCCAGTTCTTTCAACTGTGTGTCCAGCTCTGAGCTATTCCACTGACACACACCTCTTGAATAAGTCAAAAACCTCTGTTTCACATCTTCTAGTGAAATTTCATATAAATAGCTAGCTAGCTATATGACTTACATTAACTTGTTCTTCTAATCAGTTTCTAAAGTCCCTTCTTCATTACATATTCCACAAAACATTAACCTTTAAATTAAAAACAAACATACAAGCAAGATAATGTCAGTGTAGTAAGCAGGGCAGGGTTCCATCAGGAGCAGAATTTCACCCACAAGTTGTTTTTACCTCACAGCTAGTTCATTATTATTCATTTTGTTACCTAACACAGACTGTAATGATTTTGCATTAGTTTCTTATATCCTTCCAAGAACTCTGGACGAGAATGTTATAAGGAAAAAAGTAGTTATAAGAAAGCAAAAACCAGAAGAGCAGAATAACTAGTAGATAAAACTTCTGCTGAATAACTTTGAAATGGTGATGTTTGCAATGCTATTACATTTTGCAGAATGGTCCTACAATTTGCATGGGGTATTTTCTCCTGGATTATAATTTCCAGAGTTATAGTTCATGCAAAACTGTTGTGAAAGACCTGTCCGAACTAGTTTTGTCCTCCATATCAGTTTTGCCAGGAGAAATACATGGGGCCTGATTCCAAATTGCTCTAATTACTTTAAATTTACACTGCTGATTCAGTATTCTGAAATTATATTACTGTGCCACAATTATATATGATAGAATAAGCTTGTGTGTTACTAATTAGTGAGGAGCAAGAAAATCATTGTTATTTACACATTATCCAAAATCTACTGAATATACCTACCTTGTCAATTCTGTATCTTTCATACACAAGTCAGTGTTTCAGTCAGACAGCATAATGCAACGCTGAAACATCGCTGATGACAGAAAACCTGATAATTATTTTATCACTCCCATTTTTAAATTAAGAAAAGTTAACTCCCAAGCAAGCCCATACGTGACAAGAAAATTAAACCAAGGAGACATATTAAAAAAAAAAAAAAAAAATCCATGCAATTATTTATAATAAAAATGTATTATTTATTTAAACCAATATATTTTCAAGCTGTAAATTAAATGTTTATTGCCTTTAACTGATAAGAGTGTTACAAATGAAATGTAAGTGAGAAAGAAAATCAATGTGATTTACCCACACCAATAGCAGCAATTTCACGAATATCATTTATCATCTGTGAACACAATATACTATATATACAAACTGTTATGCAACAACAATACATTTACCCTGGCAAAGTTCTTTTTCACATGAAAACTAATCCATTACAAACAGTAAACCTAGGTCACAAAAAGAAACACTTTAAGACAAAGAAGTATATAAAGCATTTCTCTGCTGAAATATTTTTATTTTGAACTGTAGCTTCCTTATACCTGATTCTGTCTTTTAACTTCCTTTGTTTAAAACTCATTTTTGTTTTAAACTGTATAATGGAGAAAATGGGTGCTATTTTAGGTTCATTTCAGTAACAGTCAAAATCCTGTTTATTTAACAGAAGACACAATATAACTGAAGAAATACGTATATTTCTCATATGCTTATAGGCACCAATAGAAAAAATAAAGATTTTTATGAATTAAAGTAAATATTTATTTCTTGGTTACTTTAAGTATCAAAAGGTATTGACAAAATGAGCTAAGCAAATAAACAACATCTATGTTGCATAGATAGCATAATAAACATAATAATTTGTCACATTATTAACAATATTTTGCCTGTGCTACAAGCATAACAGTCATTATACTCACACCTTTAAAGTAATAAAACCTTGGAAACAGAATTTTTTCGAAGTTCAAAACTGGTATGTAGTATCCCATAACATTTCAATTTTTTCTTGATTATTCTTGGAAGTATTCACTGAGGAAACATTATTTTCTGTATTCCTTTTACATATAACAACTTTTTTTTTCTTTCTAAGAGACACTGAATTATTTTAGCACAATTTCTTTCAGCTTCCATTTCACCTCTGGTTCCATCTGCTGTATGTCCTTTATACTTGAACAAATAACTTTACAGGTTCCAAAGAATTAAAGAAGCAATACTAACATTATGAGTCTCAGTTAAAGAGTATATAATATAGTCTGTGTACTCATCCCTTCAAAACAGCAGCCACTATCTATTTTGAGCATCACACTTGTTTTTAAGTAGAATAAAAAAAAATGCGAGAATTGGATTTTTGTTCTGATGACCCTTCTCAGTGCAGGAATCCTTTCTTTTCTTTATTTTTACTTTCCCCCAAGCATAAGCTTTAATTTCACTACCTCATAGGAAAAGACAACTTTTAACAATTTTGGCCCAGTGTTTTTCATAATAGTAGAGGTATAAAGCTAACTGCTTTTTAACATGCTAATAACATGCTATTTACCAGTTATGACCTTCTTTCTTTTTGATACTCATGTCAAAATAATGGACTTGTTTTTATAGCTTTCCATCAGAAATTATTGGTACCGTGAGGTTTTCACAGAAGGTGCAAGGGATTTTTCCCTACTGGCTACTCTGTTAGATGAAATTTAAAATACTACTTCCTCATATTCCAAGCTGTCTTGGCTCTGACAGTTAGCAGATTTCAGCCTGTGGTCTTGTGTACTTCATTCATGCTAGTGTCTAAATCAAGATAATTGTGGTACAGGTTACAGGCATCAAATATGCTTCCTGGTTTCTTTTTGTTCTAGAATGACAAAAAGCTGTCTGTGACACATGTAACTCTTAAATCCAGGAATCATATGCTACTTTGGGAAAAAAAAAAAAGGAAACTAATACTGGTTCATCATTAATTTATACTTGCTTGTCTGCTTGGGGTTAAAATTCAGGAATGGTGCCAAAATTCTGTATCTACATCGATTTTTCTTAGTGCATGGCCCGTGAAAAGAGACCTCAGGTATGAACAGCTAATGGAAAATCATGCTGTGGCACTGACTCACCCTTCTTCCATGTTGATACTGATCTGGACAAGCAATTCTCATCTTTTCTAACCAGAGCATTTCTTCCAAATTTTGTCTTTAACTGCCCATGTGGTGTGAATTCATCTTCAACATACTCCATAGTTGTCGATCAGTCTTCCTAAATGAAGCTTTTTTATCATTCCATAGTAGGTTAGTGAGAACATTAGTCATCTTTCCTTGATGTTTTCTCACAATATTGAACCTCATTAACTACAGGATAGAAAAAATAGGTGTACCCTTTGTACAAATGTAGAAATACGCAATCTGAATAAATATTTCACTAACTGAATGTCTGTGTTAACCTTTTCAACTGATGTATAAAGAAGCACACAAAACATGTTATTCTGACTTTGTACAGCACAATATTTTCCTGCTGTTGGATTTTTCTGATACAGTAGTATTATTTACTAGTGTGTTGGGGTTTTTTTCTACATCCGTAGCTATGTTATCATGATTTCACGTATCATCCTGGATCCCAAGAGATATGACAGTTTAGAACAGTTAATGATCTGTTTCATAATTACCCAGAACTGAATACTGTGTATTTTGGCATATTGCAATAAATTTACATACCCAGAAGCTAGGAGCGCCATATGTTTGGGTTTTCTACTTAAGGTTGTATCCTGATGGAATTTCTTACATTTGTTCATTTATCTCAGAGTTCTGATTTTATAAGTAGATTAGATACAGTGCATCTAGCCTTGTCTCAGTGTATGCTCATTTCAATCTTCAGTTTGATCTCCACACCTTCATCACTTTCCCTCTCTTGAGTTTGCAACAAGCATGGCTCCCTGAGTATGGAAAGAGATGTAGCACAGCTTTAACACATGTACAGGTATAGTACATGAGTTTTGGTGGAACCTGGGCACTGAGCACATGCAATCAACTATGAGTTCACAGGAATGAATTGCACATAAATCAAGACAGAAGCAGAAATTCAAGTTGCATTGCAAACTTGATGTTTAAAAACTCAACACAGGAAACATTGGAGACTGCGCTTGGTGGTTTGGCAAGAGTTTGGATCTTCTGAAACAGGAGCCGCGAGGGAAGATGAATAGGAGTGCAAATTATCTGAGACAGCAGAGTTTGGTTGTCATCATGAAGTTTCTTCTGTCTGAGGACTTCCAATGTGATCTTTTGGGGGACACACAAAGCGAGCATAATGTCTTTTCCCAACTCTCCTCTCTGTCTCCACAAAACCTCTGCCACAAATATCTTTCCCCAGTATTTGCATATTTCTTTTTTTTTTTTTTAATCTCAGAAGTATACTAGCTCTGGTAAATATACTAGCTACAATCACTGCATACCAAGGACAAAATTGTGTAAGTGTGCTAATTAGAAATCCAAGACATTCTGAGTGCTTCACGTCTGAAGTAAGACTTTCTCCCCACAGGATTAGCACTATTATTCAGTTAAGGAGAAGAGAGATTTATTTGGACCTAGGTAGATAAAACAACTTTCAACTTTTAATGTCTTCACCACAAATGTACTGAAAGCGGTTTTAATGTAGTGCATGAATCGCATACTGAGTTTAAGGAGCTATAGTGAGTTTTTGATGCAAGCTACACAGAAAGAAATAGAAGAACAAAGAAATTGTTTAAAAGTTCAATGAATATCACCTCATATCTATACCTCTACTATGACTTATGTTGTGTTACAGAAAACAAACAATGCAGATTATGAAATATGAGTCTCTGAATAGTTCATACCATGCAAGGTATTAAATGTCATGAATATAAGCATAGGTCTCTTGAGAAAAAAAAAAAGTTATACAAGTTTTAAGAAATGCTTTGTTTCTGGGAGATGGGTTTTGTCTATTACTTCCTCATTCTATCACTTTAAAGGATTAAATATTCTAATATTAACTTTATTTTTTATTCTAGTTTGACATACAATGTTTGTTAAGCTTATAATTAGTCTTCTTTTTGCTATCAAAATTATAGCACAGTAAACTGACTAAAATTCACTTCCATTTTCATTCATTTTTTGTCCATACTGAAGAGAAAACCCTATGCTGAATCTGATTAAAGTAAATAAAAAACAAAACAAAGAAGTGGAAAAGTGTTTAATCTATGATCCTAGAGAACAGCCTTTACATAGTTTGAATTTAGCCAGTTGCTTAGTTCATTATTACAGTACTTCATGTTCACTGTATGTTTTATTTTATATGTGCTATCATTTTATTTCTCCTGGTCATTTTGTATGGGTAAGATTAAAGTCATGGGGTCAGCTCTGTAAAGATGTGTGGAAGTTAAAGAATATGGGAATACCTGGAATGTAAGAATATCTGGTTTGTGAGAGTATTTGATGAGTAGTTTACTCAATAGTAAAGAGAAACAAGAGACAGGAAATGTAATAAGGAAATACACAAATCCTAACATTCAGGAGATAACAGGGACTATAACAAAGATGAGAACTCCCAGGCCACTGATGGATGGGCCACTGACAGAGTCACCCAAGCGTCACCTTGAGGAAGCTCAACCATAACTTTGTAACTGATAGGAAGGGGAAAAAAAGATTCCCATGAGACTCATGGGAATGAATACACTTTTTATGGGATATATGAGGGGCCGGCCTGATGGGATTATCAAAAACTTGGTAGGGGATGTTTTAACAGGATTGTGGAAATGTGCAAAACTACTGTGGGGTGCTTAGGGGAATGGCCAAAGGTGGGAAAATGGAAGGAGAAAGTTGGATAAGGGAGGAACAAGCATGGGAAAATGGAGAAGGGGCGGGAATAAAACATCACATTTAAGCAGGATGCTGATAAGTACATTTGTGTGATCAAACCCTTATCACCACAGTGATATTAAACTTACAAGTTTTATAAAACTTATTAAACTCTATTCCTATTTTCTATGTGATGTAACTCTCTATTCTGTATGTATGTATATGTGCGATTCGCTAGTGAACTTCAAGGTGGACTAGCTGGTATGTAGGAGACCAGACCTGAGCTCAGAGCTTGAGATAGTATAAAAGGGACACAGGGTCTGGGCATGGATTCTAGATAGGTGGATTTAGGGGGAAAACTTTGAATACGAAAGTTCTTAAATAGCATTATTCACAGATTGCTTTATATGTCCAAGGAACTTGTGCTTTTTTTCAGATTGTTTGTGGAAATTTCAAGAGAAATCTGATGATACACCTGCTATAATAAAAATATATGATTACGTATCATCATTCAGAATATAAGTAACTCCAGAATCCTATTAAAATATTTTTACATATGTTTTTTTTTTCGAGTGTATTCAGAAATAGAATCAGGATTGGTAAGCACTCTGTGGTGGATTAGGCCTGGCTAACAACCAAACCCCCACCAAACTCACTCCTCCCCTGCCCCAGTGGGGTGAAGGGAGGGAAATAGGAAGAAAAGAAGTGAAAAAGCTTATGGGTCAAGATAAAGACAGGGAGATCATTTACCATTCTCTTTCTAGAATTTCTTGAGCCCCACGTTGGACATCAAAAAGGACTCTGTGTGTGTATGTGTTTGGGGAGGGTAACCTTTGCTAACAGCCAAAATCCCACCCAGCCACTCACTCACTCTCCTTCTCAGTGGGATGGGTGGAGAAAATAGGAAGAACAGAAACAAGAAAACTCATGGGTCGAGATAAAGACAGGGAGATCTCTTACCGATTACCATCATAGTTTATTGCCAATTAAAATATTTGGGTAGTGAGAAACAAAAAGACAATTTTAAAACAACACCTTTCCTCTCCCCTTTCCCATGCTGAACTTCACTCCTTCACTTCTGACTTCTCTACCCCCGACTAAGTGGCTCAGGAGGGTTGAGTGGAGGAGGTTAGGATCAGTACATAATGGTTTCTCCCTGCTGCTCCATTCTCCTCACTCTTTTCCTCTGCTCCACCACAGGCTCTCCATGGGCTGCAGGGAGAATACCTGCTCGGGCGCCCGGAGCTCCTCCTCCCCCTCCTTCTTCTCTGACCGTGGTGTTCCCTCTGCTGTTCTCACTCTTTCTGTTCCATCTGCTTCTACCTGTCAGGCATTTTCTGTCCTTTCTTAAACATGTTTTCACTGAGGTGCCACCAGCTTGGCTGAGGGGCTCAGCTGTGCCCTGTGGTGGGTCTGTTGGAACCGGCTGGAACCGGCTGGAACCGGCTCCATGGAGCAGCCCCAGCCTCTTCTGCCAGAGGCCGCCCTGCAGACCCCGACTGCCAACACTTTGCCACATGTAGCCAATAAGCCTTCTTACTTTACATTAGGTAAATATGAATATCATCCCTGAAATTGAACCAGATGCCTCATGAATAGGAATAACTGAATGTGTAACATTTTTTAAGGAAAGCTGTAAACTTTTAATCGAGAAATATCTTAAAAGTGTGTCTAACATACCTTGCATAGCGCTGCATGAAGAATAGAGACATTTCAACTACAAAATAATATTTAAAAGACTAGTTTCAAACTTGAAAGTTAATTCTTGAGTAAAATAGTCGGATTTCAAGATATAAATTATTTGTAAAGTAGTATGTGATTTTAGCCATAGAGACAAAAGTGTTTTTACATGTTCATACTTCAAAGTTTCCCATTAAAAAGAGATATAGCTACACTCTTACTTCTCAGAAGTGAGAGCCTGATTGCCATTATCTTCTCCCTAGCAGCTTGGGACAAAATCAAAACAAGGAGATGCTCAGCATATCCCACTCCAAGTTCCCCTTTCCCCCAAAAAGAATTCACATTACTGCGTACCTCATGTCCAAAATAAAATACTGAGTTGTCATATGATAGATGAAAGTATTTTGATGCTGCAGACAAAGTATTTTCAAAGTACTTTATGACTGATTAGGTAAGCAGTAGCTCTTTTCGAGCTAACCAAAAAAGCAGGGTCAAAGAAAGCATTTGTTTCCCAAAGGTAAGCGCCTACCTGTAGCTCCAAATAGGGCCCATGAGATTATAGCTCTAAGTATAAAACACTCTCTGGGATTTAGTTTCCTAGCTATTCCACAGAAAATGAAAGGTTGGTTCAGTTCCTTTCCTCAAAAAAAACCCAAACAAACAAACAAACAAAAAAACAACAAAAAAACCTGCATGATAGGATTTAAGCTCAGAATCAGTGACTTGTGTAGGAATGGGGAAATCTGGTTCCTGTGTCTCACCAACCTACATCTCAGCCCATCTGGGACAGTGCTGTGGCTGCCCACACACATTGACATGTCCTTTGGGCTTCTCTTTAAACTTTTTTTGCCACTGTACTGCCAAGAGTGGAGACCCTGTGAGGACACAAGCAGGCTTAATTTACCTCTGGAATTCTAAAGGAATTGAACTTATTTTACTGGTTTCTATTGCAGGAGAATACCCTTGTCACAACAGGCCATGGGTGTGCAAGGTGAATATTTGTGTAGATTTTTAGAGACATTTTGGAATGTTTGTACTTTTAATATGCAAGAAATTATCTACTTTTATTATCTATTTCTAATGAAACCATCAAACATAGGTTGTTAGATTTTCTTTTTAGAGACAACTTTGAATTTTCTTGTGTAATGTTAATAGGACATTATCTGTAAACGGGCATAAAAACAAACAGTTGTGTAGTTGCCAAATTATAGCAAAAATGGAAAGTTCCTAAACCATTATTTTATGAACCTACTTTTAAAAATGACTGTCTTCCTTTGGTGATAGTATAGAGACATTCATTCAGTGCAAACTACCTTGAACACTCACCAATATTCCTTAAAAATGACAACATTAAGCATACCTTTGAAGGAAGTCAATATGATGAAAAAGGAAGATTTGCACGTCTGGCTGAGGAGTGTGTTGTCTGAAGCAGAATGGCCTGTTAAATACAGAGAAAGAACCTGGAATTTCCTTTCTTTTAATTAATTAATAATTGATTAATATGTTAAACTGTGAAGAAGAAAAGCATATCTTCTGTATTTTATTTACATATTTACACCCATGCAAATTATGCCGTTATGAAAATAAGCATTCATATCTCTAATATTAAAGCAGTAAACAAATGAAGGCTAGGACCTGCTCTTTCTGTTTACCTATAAAGTGTGGTTCCCACTTATGACACTTCATAAAAAAATGATAATTTTTATGTTAAATATTTATATTTTGAGTTACTTGTTCAAAACTGTGAGTAGTACATGTGACAGGAGGTTTTCACCGTCCTTAAGGGACTGCACTACTGGGATGCATTACCCTTGACATTCACCTGTCTACTTATTTGCTGGAAATGTACACAAGCAGTCCAAATATTTTGGATTGGGTTTTTAATCAGTAGACTTTTTAAATATTTCAACTTCAAATTTACAAGTTTTAATTTCTTAGCTGACATGTTTGATGTAGTATGTCACCCCAGATTGCAATGGTGTGATATAGTAGGAAAAGTAATAAGGTAAGAGAAAGTTGATACAATACTTCTTTCCATCCTAAACAATGGTATGATCTTGGATGACATCTAAGGTTATACTTGCAAATTTTGTGAAATGTCTTTGAAGTTCCTTATAACAGTAAATTTGAACACAAAATGTCAAGTATATATACTTTTAAACTGTGCAGAAAATATGTAAAATCTGATGTCTAAATATAATATTTCAAAGGTGAGTAAACAAAAATAATCACATTTAGTGTAACATATTTGTATAATACCCTTTTCAGTCTAAGTACTTCACAGCTGTGTACACTTAACACTGGTGAAACTTTTGTGTAAGAGCAAAACAGTTAATAAAAGAATACGCAATGAGAAGATTCATAGAAATCCAATGAAAGGTAACTTGAGATCTTTACAGGTAAGGTAAATATCAATATCTGTCATAGAAATGATATTTATGTCCTTTTTCTGATATCACTAGGAAAATAAATTATATTTAATTTCTATTCAAAGAAAGGAAAAATCCATAGCACATCCTAAAAAAATTCTGTTTAATTTTTTATTTGTTTCTTTTTAGTGACTGTCATTAGTCAGACTGGAGGGGCATCTGCCTTACTTTAAAATACTACTTCAAATCTGCAGTTACTGAGTCTTTTTGTTTGTTGCTCTGTATTTGTCAGGTCTTATGTATTTTCTGTAGGTTTCTATTTTAGGTTCGAGAGCATTTATGAATGATGTGTGCTTTCTCAAGACATGTACTGGCTTAGGCCAAGACTCCACCTTGATACAAAGCCACACCCAATGCAGAAGTTTCCAGATGCACTGAATTTACTGCACATGTATGTTATCTTATGTGCTGTGAAACCAACATACGACACTTGCTGTATAACATTCTCCAAGCAAAGAAATTGTGCTCCAGTCCTACTCAAGTCAGTGACTTCAGTGATTGACTTCGGTGGGTGATTACTCAGGACCCTTTTAAACTGTAAGACAAATGCAATGTTTATATCTTTTTAAAATTGTGTTAAACAGTGTGAACAACATTTTATCTAAATTCATTTCACTTTATGCAAAAAACACATTTAAAAGTGAGTCGTAAATACAGATTTGCCACATATTGATTTTAACTGAAGTTGAAAAAAATGGAAGGAGTATCCTCCTGGCAGTACTATAGTAGACTATACATGTCACAGTCAGGCAAATATTTATCTACAAATATAAGTTCTCAGGAGAAAAGTTGGTAAGTGATAGTTTTCAGTGTTTAACGCCATTTCAACACAGGTTTTCCTTTCCCTTCCCCCTTAGTTCTCCATAAATAGATTTTAATATAAAATATTCATTTTAAAATATTTTTGACAGATGGGTCTCCTTTCATCTTGCAGTTTTCTTTAGTTATAGCATAACTGCTATGTTCAGATAGCACAAAGTAGTAATATCTAGCTGAAAAATTGAGTAGCTAAATTGGAGATAACAAGTTGATCTCTAGAATAGGAAAAAAATCTGAATGGATAAACTTTATAAATTGGCCATTTTTCAAAGATGGATCCACCACAGATTAAGTACTGTAATCATTTTCTCTTTATAGCATTAACTTGTGTATTGCCATCTCTTTATGATAATATAGATTGTCAATTCTTTCATTTCAGCAGTATCATGATATTTTATTGTTATACTTATTTTTCCATGAGTAATGAGCCTAATCAGCCAAATAGTATATCTGTAGACCAATTGTGTATTTTTAAGGTTCAAGCTATTACTTATTCTAGTATGTAATCATTATTTATTTATTAAATTGCATACAATTATTATGTAGCTAATATATAGTGATAAATGATAAATGTAGAACAAATTGTTAAATCATTTATCATTTATTAGACCTAGTGAGTCAATAACCTTGAGTAGTGTAAAGTAAAAAAACTTGTAGAAGAGTAGGATAAAAACAGTTTTACTTAGATTAAAGAGCTACACATATTTAAAGGATTTAGATGTTTTGTGATATTTTGCACAAGGTGTATGTTCCTTAATTCCACTGTTTTGTGCAAAACAGTAACCAATTCTGAATTTGAGTTTCTTATTCCAACTTTTAATTATCACTGAGATCTTCAGCGTCTACTTACCTGCAGTTCTGAAATAATCTGGAGTCAGTCTTGCTGCCAAGACTGTTCATGCATTTTATATTAAGTCACTGAACAAAACTAGAAATGACCCCAGGACTCCCCAAACTAATGAATATTTAACTAT